>NC_071998.2:56554081-56857111 GCF_028885655.2 Pongo abelii
AATAACCTACACATTTGACTCCCAATTAAGGGCCATGATCCTAATTTCTCATCTGAATAATTATACTTAAAGATAAATAAGCAGCCTTAGAGGGAAAAAGGTCTTTTAAAACCTTTATATTCCTACTGCAGTGTATCTGGTTCCAGTATATTCTGGCTATATAATATCTCTAATGGGAAATTTAGAGGTTCATATTTAAAACACCCCATTTTAAGGGTCTGACCTATGAAAATAGTCTGAGAATCATGTTTCTGGTGGCATAACTCAGGCAGATCCAGCTGTGATGTGTGCCAACTCGGGTCCATGTAGCAGACTGACACTAGAGTAAGAGGCCAGGCTGGGATAGGGGGCAGTCAGGCGTCTGTTCCTTCAGGTGGCACTGGTGGTGGCTCTAGACTCTCCACATGGGAAGTGCTTAGGAATGCCAGTCTGGTTGGATATGGAACTGGAGGACTTGAAGATATAATTGCACACTAAGCATACTCTGTCCAGCCCCTATGGAGATGATGGGGTGTAAAAACCTCTTTCTCAGAAAACACTTGGTCTTATCAATGTGTGGGGCAAACATGAACTTGGTCACTACGTATACCTATGGCATTATATCTGATGGGTGGATGATGGCAGTAGTGATATCTAAGTCAGTAGCCTTTAGGAACCATCAGTAGCTGGGACCTAAGGACCCCATTCTGGCCCTTGCAGAGGACTGTGAAGGAAGAGCCAGAGTAGCAGGGCCCAGCCAAGAAAACTGGGTCTCAGTGGAAAGGCTCACGGGAACTAGAAACTTGAGCCAGGACTTCTCTGTAAGCCCAATTGTGTCAGCAAGTGCCAGGTAAATGGGTGCCTGAAGCTCATCAACAAGATCAGTTCCAGGCCTCACTCACTGAGGGGAGGTGGGGAAGCTCCAAGGAATATGGGGTCTGGAATCAAACAAATGTAACTTCCAAATCCAACTTTTGGTGCACAGCCCTTTACTCTTCAATCTCTTCTTTGCATTATCTTTATTTGTAAAATGGGAACAAGAACTATGCCTTCCTCACATGTTCTTGTAATTGAATAAAATAACGCAATCAGTACACAGCCTGATACTCTTAGATTCCTTCCTCTGTTCCTAAAACACCTTTGACCTTGGAAAGAACTACGCTGATGGGCTCAGCAACTAGAGCTGAACAAGATGGCTGCCACAACGTGGTAAACAGGTCCGCATATGCACATGCTCGGGATGGCCCACCCCATCCTTAGCAGAAGCTTGTGATGGCCTGCCTTCTTGTTAGTGCATGCTCACTCTGCTGCCACCTCAATCATCACCTGGACTGTTTACCACCAGTCCCACCCGAAGGAGAAGAGACTCCTGTTCTCAATGATCATCCCTGACTCTCATTTCCATTATAGCCAAAGAGAATAACACATTCTCCTTGAAGGATTAGAGAACATTCTTCACACGGTAGAAATCCTGAACCATGAGGACAGTGGTTTTGAGGGCGTTAGAAATAGCAATGCTTCTGAAGCCAAGGAGAGATTGCAAAGAGCACAAAAAATATAGAAAATATAGAAATAGAAGCAGGCAAAGATGATTGTTTTCTTTGAACTGATACCAAATCATCTCAGTAAGAGAAACTAATATGGGTATACTGTTTCATGGAGGTCTCCAATCCTATTGCAGTTAGCAAATCCGAGAAACCAACCGAGAAGGGAAACTTCTCCTGAACGCTCAGACTACTGGAAATTAACACACAAGTTGACATTTAGAGAGACAAAGAAGTTTCTCAGAAGGACTGTACTCTGTGTGGATCAAATTTCCTTCAAGATTCACAGCAGTATACGGCATTGGCAAATCCTCATATGTAAAAGCAAGGATCCTGGAGTTCTCCTTAGATCATTCTAAAAAATGAAGTTTTCACCAACCCAGCAGTGTTGAAGGAAAACTCTCCCATTTTGATCCTATCATCACATCACCAGTTTCTTAAGAAAGAATCGGCCGGGCACGGTGGCTTACGCCTGTAATCCCAGCACTTTGGGAGGCGGAGACGGGCAGATCACCAGGTCAGGAGATCGAGACCATCCTGGCTAACGCAGTGAAACCTTGTATCTACTAAAAATACAATAAATTAGCCGGGCATGGTGGCGGGCACCTGTAGTCCCAGCTACTTGGGAGGTTGAGGCAGGAGAGTGGCGTGAAACGGGTGGGGGGGCGGGCAGGCTTGCATTGAGTTGAGATCGTGCCACTGCACTCCAGCCTGGGCAATAGTGTGAGACTCCATCTCAAAAAAAAAAAAAAAAAAAAAGTGCCCATCTTTGTGCTATTTTTTTGAGAACTTTAAAAAAGATATTGAGACAAATGTTACAATCAAACACAAAGTGTGAGCCTTGAAAAGATCCTGGCTAAAACCAAACAAATACAAGATAATGTTAGGACAATTGGGAAAATGTGACTATGGCTTGTTTCTTAGATATCAGGGAACTATTGTTAATTCCTTTTGGTATGATATAGGACTGTGGCTGGCTACGAGATACCATTATTCTTAGGTTTGTGCTGAAATTCTAGGTGCGAAGTATTGTAATGACTGCAACTTATTTTCCAATGGTTTGGTAAAATAAAACAGGGTAGGGATGAAATATTAATCATTGTTGAATCTCAGGTGAAGGGTATATAGGTGTTCACTGAACCAGTCTTTTGATGGAATATTTTTGAAATCTTTCAAAATCAAAAGACATAAACAGCAATACAGATTTTCCAACTAAGAAACAGAATTTAAGGCTGAGCAGGGACTTCATATGGCTTGGCCCATGGCAGCATCTCTTCTGCTGTTTAATAGTCATAGGTGCAACAGGCTTCCCTGGTGACATAGCTGGACCACTTTAAGGAGACTGGCTCTCTCAACCTCTCTCTTTTTTTCCCTATCAAGTGTTCAGTAGCAAGAGCCTGCCCAGCCCTCTGCAGAAAACTGCCACTTCAGGCACAAGGGTTTCAATCCTCTAGAATTCAAAGAAAGAGGCTGTATTTGTCAAGCTAAATTATGTCTTTATTAGGAAAGCACCAACACCACATTCTTCGAAATTACTGGAATTTTATTTGCCTCAGGCTTATGACTTGCAACCAAAGACATTGTGCAAAGAAAGCAAAGATTAAGTACACTTTAGGGAGAAGGAGACGATACACATTGGTAACATAGGAGATCAGGGTGACAAAAGAAGCCATCCAATACACTATATAGATTGCAATATTCAATAGCGCTTTCAACAAAACTTTTTTTTAAATCAAGAGCAAAAAAATTAAGCAATGTTTACAGTAGACATAAATCTTATACAATTCAAAAAGCTTTTGTTCAGATCATAGAGCATAAAATGGAAAAATGTATATGCAGGTGAAATCTAACTACTGTACATTTATCACCTATTAAAGTTGCTTATATGTACCACAGTGTAAAAAAACAATACCGAACAAATAAAAACCTCGAAAATTGCCTGATGAAAAATAAAATAACCAGTGGCTTTTAATGGCTTCTCCTGGTTATCAGTGCTACAAAAGACAAAAATCTTCTCATCTGAACAGGTGATAAAACCAGGCACAATCAAACCGTTACCAAATTAGACCCACCCATAGAAATATACTATCCACCCACATATTTTCCATCAAAAGCTTTTTGTTTCAATCTGAATCTTTGAGGCCCATTTGGTCACAATATGTTACAAAGATTTGTGTATGTGTGTGTTTTTTACACCATGATATCATATGTTTGTCTGGCACTATCCTAGTTTATAGACGATGATGATATAGAAACAACCCAGTGCCTATATGACAAATGAACTCACTGGGTAGAAATGAGACAGGGAAGGAAGGAATTCAGGTCTACCAAGGAAAAAGGTCCGTATTGATCACTCATCATCCGTCCCACTTCCTTCTGACTGTTCCTAAAAGTAAAAATAATAAGATAAAATGAAGTAACATCACATGCAAGAAAAAGAAGATACAACAACAAACCATCAAGAGGCCAGTAAGAAAAAATGACATTTTGGAAACAACCCGCCAAATCTCTTTCCGTGGGAGGACAGAAACACATTAAAGAGGCATCGACAGTCTCTAAGCTGAGAAGTTTTTCTTACTGAAAACCCCAAAGCAAAGCCCACCCTCTAAGCTAGTGTTTGTGCCCTTTCACTTTGGCTTGAAAGGTTTATGGCTAATACTTTCTCTTTTTCAGCCCTAGGTTTTAGAAAATTCATGGGAGAAAAAAAAAAATACCCTGCATTTGACATCTCCTAAAGAAAATACAGTATTTTAAATGTATTTGAAAATGCTTGCATCAAGGGTTAAGGCTGGGGTGAGATCATAATTCTGAAATTTTACCAAAATGATAATGTGTTGAAGGAAAATCAAACTAGGAAAAGGGAAATTTATCTTTCCAGAAAGAAAATAATGTGGGTGCCAGGAAACCATCCTCTGGAAAGTGAATGGATGAAATGAAGGGTATTTCAAAAGGCAAGGTATTAGGAGTTTCTGCCCACTCTTCTGCCTTGCTGCCCAGTCAGGCATAGCACACTAGACTGAGTTATGCTACTTGGGTCCGAATTCCACCTCTGCTACGTGATCTGTAGCAAAACACACATAACCTAACCATTTCCATAACATGTTTTTTGAGAGTGACATCTATCTCATGATGCCGACATCAGTATTTAATATGCTACCACACAGGGAGGTACCTATTACAAGGCCTGGCTCAATAGATGCTCATTGAATTTTTCAAATATTAAAAATAACACCCCTAGGTACTTAAAAAGTCTTTTGAGTTTTTACATGGTCCCTTAAGTAGCAACTCGAGCCAATAACTCTGACGTCATAACAGTTTTTCTCATTCTTCCATCTAATCTACTGCTATGTACCAGGGACCATGCTGGGTGTGATGCATATAAAATATTAACTGGCTATGGGGAAAACCATATTTATAAGAAAGCGTGTGGGAAGATTAAAAAGGGGGAAAGGGGAGCTTGATTTGGTAGTTTTTCATTTTTGAAGACTATTAAAAAAGCAATAAACAGAGCCCCCAATTCTTTGTTCTAAATCATACAGCTCCGTTCACGTCCCTCAATAATGAAATCTCACTAAATCCTGACATTTCCACTCCTGGGTAATAAAGTGAAAAGGCTGAAGGGGCATGGAAATGCAAGAGGCCAGCAAGCAGAGGAGAGGGCGTCTCCGCCTTCAGTCCCAGTCTGCTACACTTACACGTTCATCTTGCTCCTCATCGCTGTCAAAATCGCTCACTACAGGTTTGGCTTTTCCTCGATTTGGCCTTTTCTTGCCTTTTCCTTTGTCCCGGCCTTTCTCATCTTTTTTATTGAGCTTAATTTTCACCTTGACTGATTTTGCTAAAACCAAAGCAAATGAAATAGACACCAATGAGTAATCACAAGGAGATCTTTGTATAGGTGAATAAGACTATCACCAACCTACAGACAACACAAACATCCCAGAGTGCCCAGAACATTCCCGGTTTATGCCTGTTCTGTGTGGTTCTGTCTAGTTAGCGACCCCTTTCACTTGCCAACCTGTCTCCATTTGGAAGATAAATGATATAGTCACGCTAAACAGGCAACAAGAGGGACCAAGGTCTCAAGGAGGACAGCGGGGCTGAATCCTTTACCTGTCTCCCAATGGCTGACCAAGGATAATGAGGGGAAGTGTTTCCTACTTGTGGAGGTGTTGGGCAATCATTTAATGAACTTTTACATTAAAAATATAAATAAATGTAAAGAGTTTAAAGGCCAATAATTTTACTATGTAGATAACTTCATTGACTTAAAAAGAAAATTCAAATAGTTCAATAATATTTTTAACATAAAGGTACAAAACGGAAAGTAAAAAGAAAACACTTTTGAATGCTTCCTTTCCCCCATTCCTAGTCTCTCTCCCTATAATTCTCTTTCTGGTAATTATTTCCAGGAAAAAAAATGTTTATGTCCATACCTGCAAGTACATCCATTTCTCTGTGTGTGTGTATGTGTGTGTGTGTAATTCTACATATTCTATTAAAGTCTCTCTATAGAATATAAAGGATTCAAGTAAGTATATATACACACATACATACTTGAATTCTTTATATAGTTATCCCAAAGGGATCTTTATACCTGTCCATATTCTACACTTGGCTGTTTACTCACATATGTGGGATATTTATAGGTAAAGCCTCATACATACCTGCCTAATTCTTTTAAATACCTGAAAATTTTCCATCGTATGGTATACTATAATTTATTTAATCAGTCTCATATGATGAGGGCTGAAGTTTCCTGCTTTTTTTGCTAGTATAAACAAAGCTGCTGTGAACCTATTTCAATGTATCTTGGCAGAATTTGAGGGAGGTATGGTGGACATGTCCATATGGTAAATTTCTAACAGTGCTCTGTCAGATTAGCCTTCAGAAAGTTCCACCTTCACAGGACTATTCTGGGGATACCAATGGAAACACTTGGAAGAGTTCAAGGTACAATATCACAAATATAGGTACATATCCCAAGGAACAAAGACAATCTGCTCCATGGTAGCTATTTGGGATAGGTATCCATAGAATACCATTTTTGGTATTTGATGATGAAGGCACTGAAAATGTGGGTCTCTCATTCAAGCCAGCTTTGCTAGACTACCATGTTTGGTGGGTCTCAAGGCATCTAGAAATAGATGTTGTCATACAGGGAATCCTAGCTCCAGAAGGAATCTTAGAGACGAGGGTGTTTCAGACTTCTTTTGTGAAGTAGAGGGACCCACAAAATATTTCCAAAACTAAAATCTCCCACAGAAACATAAGCTAACAGAAGAGATGAGAGCTGTGCTGTTTTGAACTCAAGTGTGGTGGTAGCATTTGCCTTTCCTCCATCCCAAATCCTAGTACACAAAATAGTACTCCTAGCCAAGGCTTCTATCTATTATACCCACTGTCTGCTGCTTAACAAGCTATGAGGTGGGGCCCTTTGCTTTGGGTAGAGTAACTTAGGGCAAGAAGAAGAGACTGGAGATGAAAAGGCTTACCTACTAATGAAAACGGAAAGATGTAGGACGTCTAAAGAAATAGATGCCAGAAGCCAGTCATAATGGACATTTCTAAACAGTGTGGAAAGACAAAGTGAAATATGTCCATTTATACAGGTGTGGGCTCTCCCTGACACAGGAGTATGGGAAATGAATGGGCAGAAGACAGGCAATAGGGTTAAGAAAATGTATCCTTGAGAGCATAATCTAAATGTGCCTTCGAGTGGGGCGCACTCTAATGCTGTCAGACATGCGTCAGTGGATATGATATGTCTCTCCAAAAAACCCACCTGACAGACTATGGACAAGCAGGCTAATAAACTGGACCATTAGGTGAGCCCTATAAACAGCTTCCTAAGGTTTTATGATACAACCATATGCACCTATGAAAAGTTCTAGCTACCAAGTGTGGTGGGCAGAATATCATCTCCTCACAAGATGTCCATATCCTAATCCCAGAACCTCTGAATATGTTATATTACGTGGCAAAAGGGATTATAGATTGTTAACTGCCTGACCTTGAGATGGGGAAATTATAGTGGATTATCCAGGTGGGCCCGATCTAATCATCTGCATCCTTAAAAGTGGAAGAGGAAGAGGCAAAAGAGAGATTCATGGAGACACAACATGAGAAGGACTGTACCTGTCACTGCTGGCTTTAAAGTTGCAGCAAGGGGTAGGGGTGGGGAGGCAATGAGCCAAAGAATACTGTTGGGAACAGCCTTCCACTGGCAGCCAGCAAGAAAGTGGGAACTTTGTTTCTACAAACACAAGAAATTGAACTCTGCTAAGAACCAGGATGAACAAGGAAATGGGATAGAAAGGAACGCAGGCTGCTGACACATTGATCTTAGTCCAGGGGGACTCATGATGAATCTGTGACCCACAAGAGGTAATAAGTTTGTGTTGTATTAAAGTCACTAAGTTTGTGGTAATTTGTTATAGCAGCAATAGAAAATTAATATACCAAGGCTTGAGAAATTAAACTAAATTGATAGATGGGGTTAAGAGGGCAGCTCTTGGAAAACAGATTAGAAATCTGGCTCTAAAATAATGAAATATATAGCTAAAATAGATGATGCAGATGTATTCAAATGCTACAACAAAGGAATAACTACATGAATTTGGGAAAGTTTAAATTCATAACAAATAAAAGGCAGAATCACTAACTAGAATATAGATAATAGAAAATGATGCTGGGAAAGAGTCACTTATGTATGTTGAGGGCAAGAATGGAAACTCCATTCTCTGTGGCAATGTGTATGCATCACATATATTTTACATCTTTTCAATAATCTATGGGTAAAATGCTCAGGACAGCATTATTGGGAAACAGCCTGATTAACAGAGTATAATTAACATGTTTTAGTACATTCACATTCATTAATGAATGTTAATATATATTATACATATTAATATATGTTGCTGTAGAAAAACCCTCATTGCCATGGAAAGTGTTCATAGTAAGTACAAAAATCATTATATTTTCCAAGTCATCTGTATTAATATGTAATTAGAAACCTAATAATTTTTTAAAAGCATGTCTATACTTTTAATATATTTTAAAAGGTAAAAAAACGTGTAATTCTATGTCTCTACATACATATAATATTTTGAGACGTTACCTTCTTTTTTTCTATACATAAATTTGTTTATGAAAACATAGCACACTGTTTTGTGGCATGATTTTTGTACTTATGAATATATTGATCAGGCTGGTCTCAAACTGGTGACTTCAAGTGATCCAGCCAGTGCTAGGATTACAGGCGTGAGCCACCGGGCTCGGCTTATACTGTAAAACACAGCAGACCATAACTACTAGGTTTTATTACTTTGAGAGGTATAGGGTGAAGACACACATAGGAAAGAAGAAATTTTATGTTTTAAAATATTTATTTTAATTTTTTTTTTAGACAGGGTTTTGTTCTGTTGCCCAGGCTGGAGGGCAGCGGTGTGATCATAGCTCACTGCAGCCTTAAACACCTAGACTAAGCAATCCTCCTGCCTCAGCTTCCTGAGTAGCTGGGACTATAGACACATGCCACCACACTTGGCTATTTCTTTTTACAAAAATTTTTGTAGAGATAGGGTCTTGCTATGTTATCCAGGCTGGTCTTGAACTCCTAGCCTCAAGCTATCCTTCTGCCTCAGCCTCCCAGAGTGTTCGGATTATAGTTGTGAGCCAACATGCCCCACTAAGAAGAAATTTTCAACTTCTGACAGCACCCTTAACCTTTGGAATATTTGGGTTATCAGTCAGGGCTGGAACTAGGGTAAAACAATGGAGGCACTCACCTTGGGTGTAAAATTTAAGGGGGCACCAAAACCCAGTCATCAACTAATATCCTAAAAGGTAATATTTTAAAAACCCAAATTAATGCCCCCCAAATCCATGATAAACAAAATATCAACATTTTAAATAAAGACAGTACCCTGTCATCACCCCTCTTCCCCTGACAAAAAAAAAAAAAAATCTATGCAAAATTCACAGTTCCAACTCAGTTTGACAATTATTTTCTAAAGCTGTGATTCTCAAAGTGTAGTCCTTGGCCCAACATCATCAGTTCCCCCTGGGAATTTGCCAGAAATATGGATTCTCAGGCCCCACAACAGGCTACTGGATCAAACACTGGCATATTCTTCAAGCCCTCCAGGTTTGAGAACCACTGTGGTAAAGAATAGAAGATAGGTGGCATTAACAGTAGTGTTGTAGAAAATGTGTAGTAGGCTAATATTCAAAGGCAACATTCAGAAAGTGTTTGCAGGTCAGGTGTGGCAGCTTGTGCCTGTAATCCCAGCACTTTGGGAGGCCGAGGTGGGTGGATCACGTGAGGCCAGGAGTTTGAGACCGGCCTTGACAACATGGTGACACCCCATCTCTACTAAAAATATAAAAATTAGCCGGGCATGGTGGCACATGCCTGTAATTCCAGCTACTCGGGAGGCTGAGGCAGGTGAATCACTTGAACCTGGGAGGCGGAGGTTGCAGTGAGCTAAGATCATGCCACTGCATTCCAGCCTGGGTGACAGAGTGAGACCCTGTCTCAAAAATAAATAAATAAAAGAAATAAAACAGTGTTTGCTATGAGCCCGGCCTATGCTAAACATTTTACATGCTTGGAGGTCATTTTTATGACCTCAGTTTTATAGATGAGAAAACTGAGCATGAGCAGGGATAAGTACATGGCCACCAGTTGCCCAGCAAGGACAAAGTGGACTAAGGGCTCCAATCCATATTTGCCCCACTCTAAAGTCTCTTCTGTGAACATCTGTGGAGACAGCTATGCAGGTGAGGAGGGGCAAAGATGTAGAGGACCCAAATGTCTGGGCTTACCCTCGGACTCTGACTCTTCTTCATCTTCCTCTTCCTCCTCTTCATTGCTTTCATCCTCACTCTCTTCCTCTTTGGCAATTTTCTGCCGGGCACTCTTAAACACTGACTGTAAGACGATGGAGTCTTCATAGATCTAAATGGTCAAAGGGGCATCTGTTAAAACTGCAAGCTGAGGGCCTAAGATTTACCATGGCAGTGAACTCTTCCTTATGCAACACACCAGCTTAATTTACATGAATTTTAGTAGAAATGTCACCGTTAGCTTTTATGCCCACATGAAAACCCAATAGCAAAACGCCAAGCCCAAATACAGACATACACATTCATACAGAAAGTCCAAATGCAGTTGAAATTATTTCAAAGTACATGGATGCTTGGAGGAGAATAGTAGATAAAATATCCTCATATTGGACCACAAAAATGGTATTTTTATGGACAACAAAAATGGTATTTTTAAAAACCACATTTCTTACTTGAATTGTTCTACCAAATGCTGTAGTAAGACTGTGGGGTAAAACAATCTTCTTTAAAATGCAGTGCCCCTAGCAAGTGGGGGCTATTCCTTATTACTGAGTTTATCAGTAGCAGCCAATACTTATCCAATCAACACTTTATTTTTAATGGATACACATGTCTGAGCATGGCCCTGGGTAGGTGCTGAAAGATATAAGTTCAAAAATGGTCCTTTTCCTCAAAAAATTGAAAATAGAACTACTATATGATCCAGCAGCCCCACTTCTGGGTATATAAAGAATCACAAGAGGCATCTTGAAAAGACATTGGCACACCCATGTTCCTAGCAGCATTATTCACAATAGCCAAGAGGTGGAAGCAACCCAAGGGTCCATCGACGAATGAGTGGATAAGCAAGTGTGGTCTATACATTTAATGGAATATTATTCAGTCTTAAAAAGGAAGGAAATCCTGTAACATGGATTAAACTGGAGGATATTATGCTAAGTCCATAAGTGCATAAGCCAGTCACAAAAAGACAAGTACTCTGATTCTACTTATATGAAGTATGTAAAATAGACAAATTCATAGAAACAGAAAGTGCCATGGTGGTTGCCAGGGGCTGGGGGAAGGAGGAGATGAGAGTTATTAATAGGCACACAGTTTCAGAGTTGCAAGATAAAAAAGTTCTAAAGATCTGTTGCTCATCAATGAGAATATACTTAACACTACTGAACTGTATACTGAAAAATTATGATAAATTTTGTTATGTCTCTTTATCACAATGTTTTAAAAACTTAAAGGAAAACAAAACAACCCCTGCTCTTTAGGAACATATTCCTTTTATTGTAAAGAAGACCTACTTGTTCAAAAAAGTGACTGGGCAAATTGTGGTATGCATCAAATGAACAATATAGGCAGTGAGTATGAGTATGACAGAACAAAGGACCCGTGAGAGAGAGAGAGAGGATAGGACCATCAGGGCAGAATTTGCCAGAGACATCAGAGTTGAGCTGGATCTTAAAGGTGAGAAGAATTCCTTCAGCAGTGAGAAATGAGGGGCTTTTTAGAAAAGGAAAACAAATGAGGAGGCAAGAATAAAAGAGATGCATCTGGGATTGTATTAATGTCAATTTTCTGCTTAAGATATTGTCCTGAGCCAGGTGTGGTACTCACGCCTGTAATCCTAGCACTTAAGGAGGCTGAGGTAGGTAGGTCACGAGGTCAGGAGTTCGAGACCAGCCTGGCCAACATGGTGAAACCCTGTCTCTACTAAAAAAATATATAAAAATTAGCCGGGCATGGTGGTGCATGCCTTAATCCCAGCTACTTGGGAGGCTGAGGCAGAAGAATCGCTTGAACCCAGGAGGCAGAGGTTGCAGCGAGCAGAGATGGCACCATTGCATTCCAGCCTGGGCAACAGAGTGAGACTCCATCTCCAAAAAAAAAAAAAAGATATTATCCTATGTTTTGCAAGATCTTTCCATCTTGAGAAGTAAAAGGTATACAGAATCTCTCTATATTATATCTTACAACTGCATGTGAGTCTAGAATGATCTTAAAGAGGAAAAGAAATGTAACTGGGGAAGCAGGTGATCATGGTATCAATCTGAATGGACTATAGGCTATTTAGGTTGAGGGGTAGCAGATGAAGCTAAAGACTTACGTTAGACTTCAGCAAGCAGTCTACAGAGATGAAATTCATTCTAGACAGTACAGGGGAACCTCAAAGCTTGGGAAGAGAGGCAGTAAATGAACAGGATAGGAAGGTGGCTAGAGAAAGACAAACTAGGGTCCAGATGGCCCGGGGGAGAAACCAGTCAAGAGGCCACTTAACACCTCATTTCAGTTGTGAGACAGTGAGAGTGAAAACAGATAGGAAGGTTGTAGAAAAAAGGACTGGATGTATATCATAATAATGCCATATTGACATAAAGAATCCAAATATCTATCCAGAGACTAAAACAAACTGTCATTCACAAAACCTTCTTTGTTGATTCGTCTACTTTCTATGTCCTGGCTTCGAGCTTAACTTTTTCCTTTTAGAGTGTCTTGAGTAACAGAAGGCTTGCTTTCAAGACCTCCTGTTTTGGCCAAGATACTACTACTATTAACTTGGAAATGTTTAAGTCTGTTCAAGGCACATTCTGAAGATTTCTATATTCTCCTGTTTGATGACTGAAATTGATGTGCAGGCACAAGGGTATGATCAGGAAACAGGCTTAAGGAATTTAAAGGTGGTTTGACACTGCATTGGTTGAGGGGTACATCTTTGTCTTTTTCTTCTTCATGGGTCTGAAGGCATCAGGCCAGAAATACAGACAGAAAAAAAATCCTACATAAGGTGACAGTAATTGAGGTGTAATTAAAATAAAAGTGCCCTCTCCTTGGTTATTTTAATAAATTCAGTTCATTTATATACTCTTAGACTTGTTGACTGTGGAGAAGGGGAGTAAAGAGAATTGCAATTGGGCTGATAAAAAGGATTAAAAAGCAATTAGAGGCAGTGTTTATTTTTTTCCTAGAGTTTGTTTTGTCTTATATTCTAGTAGTTTCAGCTCCTGATGCAAGAGTACAATCAGAAAAATAAAGGTAAATATAATCAAATATACAATCTCCTAAAAAGCAAAAATGGTACTGCCAGCCTTTCAGCATTACCTTCAATGATTTACTTGAATCCCTCCTCTAATTAGAATATAAGCTTTGAGGCCTGGCACAGTGGTGCACACCTGTAATCCCAGCACTTTGGGAGGCCGAGGTGGGCAGATCACCTGAGGTCAGGAGTTCAAGACGAGCCCGGCCAACATGGTGAAACCCCGTCTCTACTAAATATGCAAAAATTTGCCTGGCATGGTGGCACATGCCTGTAATCCCAGCTACTCAGCAGGCTAAGACAGGAGAATCCCTTGAACTGGGGAGGTGGAAGTTGCCGTGAGCCGAGATCATGCCACTGCACTCCAGCCTGGGCGAGACTCCATCTCGAAAAAAAGAATATATGCTTTGAGGCTGGGTGCAGTGGCTCACGTCCGTAATCCCAACACTTTGGGAGGCCGAGGCAGGCAGATCACCTGAGGTCAGGAGTTCAAGACCAGCCTGGCCAACATGGTGAAACTCCATCTGTACTAAAAATACAAAAATCAGCCAGGCATGGTGGTGGGTGCCTGTAATCCCAGGTACTTGGGAGGCTGAGAGCAGAAGAATGGCTTGAACCTGGGAGGCGGAGGTTGCCATGAGCCGAGAAGGCACCAATGCACTGCAGCCTGGGAGACAGAGTGAAATTCTGCCTCAAAAAATGAAAAAAACAACAACAACAAAAACAACAAAAAAAAGCAATATAGGCTTTGAAAAGAAGTGTGAGTAGGTGCTAGCACAGCTGTGATACAAAGGTAATTTGAAGATGCCAAAGCCTCTATTTTCTTACACAGGTAGCAAGGAACATAGGTTTTTAGTTATTTTTCTTCTGCCAGTAGCAATGATTCAAAAGGTAAGAAAATGAAATATTTTACTTAAAAAGAACAATGGGCACATTTACAGTTAAGAACTTTTAGACAACTTAAGACAGACCTGGGATCCCTCCAGGTTGAACGTCTGAGCGTTGTGACAGAGAAGCATGACATCCTTCTCCAGGTCGCCCAGGCTCCGATACTTATGATTACGAATCCTTTCCTAATGGAAATTTTGGAGAAAATTGAGAAAAAAAGAGGGAGAGGAAAATTCAGCGATCATTACTTAGTTAACAAAGCCTGATTTTCCCTTTGTCTTCACAGCATAAAGCCCTGCCAGGGATGTGGGACTGCACAACCCCAGGGGGCGCCATTCACCAAGTCCACCCTCCCACTCCCAGTGTCATTCCTTTTGCCAAGGAGGAGCACATGATGGGAAATGAGAAGAGCAATAATGTGGGCAGTGGGAGCAGGGAGCCTGAAAGCTCTTCAATAAAATGCAATATAACATGAGCTCTCAATGTGATTAAGTAACACTCACGGAAAAGCACAAGGACATCCAGGACATACCAACCTTTCCTGTGGGGAGCCCTGGGTGGGCATCAGTGGCAGTCAGCTCCAACTACAACCATTTCAATGACTTTACACTGCTCCTTTATTTACTTGAAGAATAAAGTTGGTAAACAAAATATCTACCTTTATTTTTTTGAAATCCACTGGCTTCCTAATTAATTCATAGTATTCTGGTAATTCTTTCCTTGAAGGTAACTGAATGAAGACTTCACTGAGCTGTCGCCCTGAACTGTAGGATGGGTGAAACAAACAAAAACAAGCCACATCAAACACTACTGAGGAAAGGTTTTATTTTTATTTCAGAAAATGTCAACAAAGTAAATTATATTCCATGCATAGAGATATGGAGCTTTTTAAGTCAGGAAAAATCCCACAACTCTACTGGAGATTAATGTCCCTTGTGCTAATTTCAAAATCACAGTAAAATACAATGTGGTCCCCACTTCTATCACACATACGATATGGGAAATACACTGTGGATTTCCCTTTCAGAGCAAATATATCTCTTTATTTTGATAGAAATATTTAAAATATCTTTGTTAGCTAAAAATTTCATTTTTGAATGAATTGGTAAATATATATGTATATATACACATATATACATACACATATATGTATATATACACATATATACATACGCATATATGTATATACATACATATATTAAAAATATATATATATTTAAACATTTTATTTCCATACTCCTTTGTTTTCAAATTCACATTGTATTTAGAAAGTAACTCAAAATAATATGTTAGAATATACTCTGGAAACTCAAGTGAAAAGCCTTCATACGTACCTACTGGCTGACCATCTTCTTGGTCTTATTCCTTTTAGGGTATTTTACATACTGTAAACCACACATACCTTTATTATTACTTGCCAGAGAAACCCCTTCATCTTGCCTAACTGCCCTTCTGTGTGTGTAGAGCAATTTGGGTGAAAGAAGAACATGTTTCACAAGTGTAAGTGTGGATGCTTCACATTTCTGGGATTAGTGCTGTACCCTCCCCCAAATTCATGGTAGGTTTATTTGAAAGCAGGTTTAATAGCAGCAAATGCTTAGCATTTTTGTAATTTTCAAACACAGGCTACAAAGCAATATGAGCTTTTAACATCACTTACTGTTGGAAGCAGACGTGGTTAAAGGCACAAAGAAATTCACAATTTAGGTTCAAGATCCTAATATCTGATTTGGTCTACTCAGATCAATAACAGCTTGTGGTATGTGATAGTCATTTTTCACAAAAATCTCACTCCCCTTATGATGCCATCTCTACTTCCTTTGTGAAGCCAGAAATATAAAAAAAAATCATAAATCGCTGCCATACAAATTTCAGAAGGTGATTCTAGGAGCTTGTGAGAATACTAGAAGGCAGTGGCAAAGCATGAGTGACAATATGCTGTTTTAATCCACAGTCCCAGTTGTATAATTAAAAAGTAATCATAATGACAGTTATCATAAAAAAGGCATGCGCAGTAACTCAAACAGTTGCTTAGCAACCAGTGGAAAAAATGCTGAAGTGCAAAGGGGCCTGCATAAATTAACCAAAAATCCTCTGTCAAAGAGATGGGCTAGTTTTTCTGCTACACTAGGTCACCGTTTTTATTTTTTTAATGCACATATGGGCCTCATAAATACGAAAATCAGGGGTGAACACAAGAGGTTTAAGAGACTGCATTTTAGTCAGGAATTGGATTTTTGGATCACTGTAGCAAGAACCTAGGTGTTCTCTCACCCTCTCAACCACCCCTACCCCTCACATCTCTTCGAGAAATGCGTTCGTACTTCTCTAACTTATGCCACATAGTATATGATAAGAACTATTTTATTTACCATCACCTTCAACACAGGGCCACAATTTCTGGTCTGTTGTTTTTCTACCATTCTGAGATTTATACACCCAAACATTTTATCTGTTTGAAAAGGTGCCTATGAAATGCAATGAGAGTAATTTGTAGAGAGCAACTTGTTTAAAATTAGCATTCTTTATAACCTAGCAGCAACCCAAAAGTCAGACCTCTTTGTAATCGTGGATTTAACACCTGACCCTCCCTCAATGACACATCTTCATGGTGTCATCTTCTACATTGCCAACAGATGGTGTCATTTTTCTATTGATGGATTACAGGCACATCTCTGTACACCTGTGATGGACATACTCTTAATTCCAACTGTGCTACTGGTAAAATAAGAAATAAGCAGTTTGTGACCAATAGTGCAACAAAGCTCCAAGGCATAAGGCTAAAACCATCTAGGTATGACATCTCTGTCTTCAGTAAGACCCTAAAAATTCTAAACCCCATAAGGAGACAAGTCCAGAGTTCTCTATGCTCATAAAGAAGACAGCTGAATGCTCTGAGACTTGGGGCCAATACTGTAAAATGAGAAATAAACACATTTATTCTGTTTAAAAAATAAAGGCTCACCGGACTTAATATACCTATCCCACTTTCTTTTTTCCTCTCCTAAGAATAAAGGACAAAGGCAAAAGGAGGACCCGGAAGTTATCTATGGAAGACTTCTTGGGATATGTTGTTTCCATCATCATTGAAATATCTCAGAGTCTGGCTTCCAAAGCTCTCCAGGATATGTCCTCATTCTCTAAAATCCCAACTGGTACCACCAACACACTTCTCTTCTAGTCAGGAGAGTCTCTACTGTGTACCCCCAACTTTCATGGGCAATCCCCTCTTTATGACCCATTCCAGGTCTCTAGGCCTGACCTCTCACTCCATAGCTGGAAGGTTCTCTGTGGTTTTTTCTCCTCTCCAAGTATTTCCTTATCCATCCAGGACCAAGAACCCATTGTCCATAAAAATGGAGGAAATTCTCCTAAATATCAACTACACTTACTCTCAGTCCCCTCATTGCTCAGAACCTAATTCTTCCATGTGTGTTACTGTTTCTCTCCTCCCCACAGGGTTGGGTTCTCTTACAGACATCAAACTCATCCCCCTCCCTCCCAGAGCAAGGGATTGGATGGCCAGCTTCAGCAGACAAAGCCAGGAGGTCCTGGGCAGTACCTAGCTTCCACATCACCTATAGAATGCATTGGGGTAGCACGAACACTTGCTAGAGTAATTTATTTTTTTCCTAAATTACAGGTTAAAAAAAAAGTAAACAAACAAAAAAGGAAGTGAAGCAGCCTGATAGTTTTGAATCCTTGTCATTTCTTTCTCTAATTTGAGCTGAACGAGGGCTTTTAAATACACCTTTTCAAATGTGGTGGTTTTGTATGCATCACCCTGCCCCCGGCCAGAAAGTTGCTTTTTTCCTTTTTAAGTACAGAACAATAGTCTAATTGTACCATGTTGTTTACAGAAGGTGTTCTGTTTCTGTTGAAATGCTTATCCTATCCCAAGGTGTTTTCCATTATGTCATTTTACACAATTTAAGGCCTAAATATAAATTGCTACTTGGAAAGTGCACTACTTCCCAGACAAAAATGAGACCCCCTCCCCAAGACCACTGATGGCCTGTGACATCGGATGGATTTTACATAATGATCTACCTCAGGCTAGAAAGTATAGCTCTGATAAGACATGGGGTAAATGGGGGAGGGGTACAACTTGAAATACAAGTTTAAAGGCACTCACTGGTCTTACAGTTCACAGGTGCTGGTGGACAAGAACCTCTCCTCTCCATGAAAGTTAACAGACATGGCGACGTGGCCATGAGACCATAGAGTACGAGATGGAAAAGAGCCACATACCACTGTGCAAGTGGTAGTTTCAACTCCTGTATGCATGGCTTATATACACACACTACTGAGATTTAATTTGTTATGCTTCATCTGGGAACCGTTTTTTTTTTTTTTTTTTTTTCCTTATTACCTCCACAAACCAAAGGGCATTTTTCTCATTACCTCCACAAACCAAAAGTATAATTCCACATCTATACTATGACTCTAAACTGGTGACTGCATACATTATAAACTTTACATAAATGTCAGCTTTAGCTTTGATTATATTTTAAGCTTAGAGACATGCTGAAGGCTGATATGCTAGTTAAGAAATGTACTTCTGGCCGGGCACGGTGGCTCATGCCTGTAATCCCAGCACTTTGGGAGGCAGAGGCGGGTGGATCACCTGAGGTCAGGAGTTTGAGACCAGCCTGACCAACATGGAGAAACCCCCTCTCTACTAAAAATACAAAATTAGCTGGGTGTGGTGGCGCATGCCTGTAATCCCAGCTACTAGGGAGGCTGAGGCAGGAGAATTGCTTGAACCCAGGAGGCAGAGGTTGTGGTGAGCTGAGATCGCGCCACTGCACTCCAGCCTGGGCAACAAGAGCGAAACTCAGTTTCCAAAACAAAAAGAAATCTACTTCTAGAATACTGGTTATGTCTTTTAATGATTTTTTTTTTCCAGGACCAGGCGAAAATTGATAATTAGTGAGGGTCTTTTGTTTTATGGTTTTTCTTTTTTACCTGCTCAAGCTGATTTGTTGACCAGAATACCTAATAGATACTGCTGAGAAAGAACTCTTAACCATAGCTGACATTGTTTATATTAATAAGGGTAAAAATGTGACTATCTTACCTCAATTAGAAAATGATGTCATGATTTAGAATACTCACTTGAGGTTGGAAGGATTTTACAGAAAAGCTATCACAATCCTAAAGGAATCAAACATAGCAAAATCATTTGGGAAGAAAACTTTAAAAATTGGGTCAACATTGCAGGGCAGTAGGTGAAGTGTGCTGCTTCTTTTCAGGTTCAGGTTCCTATGAAGTTTAATATATATCATTGAAGAATTTACTAGACCACATTAGTGCCCCTACTTATCAAGAGAGCCTGCAGAAACCTGAGCCAGTCATGAAGCAGGTGTTACAAGCATCTGCACTCCATATTTGCTACTGAGATCTCTCATCTCAGCCTTATTGAGTATTGATTGGTGATAATTCCTAACAAGTTTGGAAATATAATCACCTAGACCCTTGAAGCAAGAGCAAAACAGGGTGGGATGGGAGTAGACTTGTTTTGGTCATGGAATTAGTAGCTGTTAAAATCACCCCAATGTTGGGGCACAGTGGCTCACACCTGCAATCCCCCCACTATGGGAGGCTGAGGCGGGCTGATCACTTGAGCTCAGGAATTCAAGACCAGCATGGACAACATGGAGAAACCTCATCTCTACAAAAAAATACAAAACTTAGCCAGGCGTGGTGGCATGTGCCTGTGGTCCCAAGCTACTTGGGAGGCTGAGGTGGGAGGATCGCTTGAGCCTAGGAGGCAGAGGTTGCAGCAAGCTGAGATCATGCCCCTGCAGTCCAGCCTGGTCAACAGAGCTTTGTCTCAACACCACCAAAAAAATCACCCTAACAGTCATAAAGGACTATGGATAAATAATGTCCCTGAGTTACCAAGACAAACAAAGTTCCCTGTTAGGAGACTGAAAAGGGTTCACTCAGCTCAATAAGAAAGGCACCAAGACTTTGTCTAGAGTCTTAAAAACAATCACACTCTGATACATGATTTTACTTTTGGTAATCTACTCTGGGCTGAAACAGATAATCATTAAGATGTTCGTGACAGGATTACTTAAAATAAATAATTCAAAGCGCCAAAACGTTTTAACAGTTGTGGAAAGAACAAGTAATAGAATGCAAGAGTCTAAAATTATGTATTTTAAAGAAAAAAATGCTTGTTACGTCATTATAAAAAAAAACAAAACAGGCCGGGCGCGGTGGCTTATGCCTGTAATCCCAGCACTTTGGGAGGCCGAGGCAGGTGGATCACCTGAGGTCAGGAGTTCAAGACCAGCCTGACCAATATGCAGAAACCTCATCTTTACCAAAAATAATAAAATTAGCCGGGGCATGGTGGCGCGTGCCTATAATCCCAGCCACTCGGGAGGCTGAGGCAGGAGAATCGCTTGACCCCAGGAGATGGAGGTTGCAGAGAGCCGAGATCGTGCCATTTGCACTCCAGCCTGGGCAACAAGAGCGAAACTTCATCTCAAAAAAAAAACAAAAAACAAAAAAACAAAAAACAGAGGATATCAAATTGTAGTGAAGTACAACTTCAACTTCAACAATGATTTAAAAAAGGCATTAAACAACGACCAGAAGGAGATACACCAAAGCATAATGAAAAATAATAATGTACTCTTATTCACCAAAATGAAGATTTATGATTGAATGTAATTTAGAACCATTTTATCCATAAATAAAATAGGTCCCAACAAACACTTTAATTGGGTTACCTTCATTGAAAACATGCCGTAAGTCAAATATCTAATTTTATTTTTCCAAAGAAATGATGTTTAAGGATCATAGGACCAACCTTTATTTTTATCACCATAAACAGCACGTCTTACCAACTGGCACTTTTTAACTATCACATAAAGCCAAACAAATAAAAGAATACAATTATTACACAGAAGTTTTAATATGTTATATGTTGTAACCATCAGAATCTTCTGTTCAGTTTCTATGCATTTCTTCAGGATTCTCCCATTGCATTTATTACTACAAAGCAAAGGTGCTTCAAACAGGACATAAGATCCAGGGAGTGTTTTTGTGTGTGTATTGAAGGGGGGACAAGCATTTTGAAAAAATGTTTTTGAGTAGATTTGTCAGCTATCACTCAGCTTTTGGAAATACTGTCTTAGGATGGCTACTTTTCTACCCTCTTTCTCACTTGACATTTCATAATGTGCAGGTACAGAACTCCACTGCCCATCTGACTAAATGTGATGATAGACGGACACTGGATGACCTGCAGCTTCCTTAGCCAGCCATTTCTACAGTTTTTCCCACCCCACCTTGTAGACGTTACACCTGCTCATGACTCAAAGCGTGCCTGTCTTTCAAAATGTAAGAACCCACATTCCCTTTCACTGCATATTCTGTCCTTTGATCCTTTCCTGCCCCTCCATTTCCTTTTTTTTTTTTTTTTTTTTTTTTTGAGAGAGGGTCTCACTCCACTCTGTCCCCCAGGCTGGACTGCAGTAGCACGATCAGGGCTCACTGTAGCCTCGACCTCCCAGGCTCAAGCGATCCTCCCATCTCAGCTCCCTAAGTAGCCAGGACTACTGGAGTATGCCACCACACCCAGCTAATTTTTGCATTTTTGTAGAGACTGGGTTCCGCCATCTTGCCTAGGGTGGTCTCGGACTCCTGAGCTGAAGCAATCCGCTTGCCTCGGCCTCCCAAAGCGCTGGGAATTACAGGTGTGAGCCACTGTGCCTGGCCTTTGCTTCCCCATTTCTTAACGGTAAAATGCTTCAAAGCTTTTGGCTGAATTGCGACCAAATTAAAAAGCACAAAGCTTCTGCAGACAAAATCAAATGCCTCTCCATCTGTGCCCAAGTCCCACACGTTGCTTTGTTAAATGGGTGGGTCGTGGCAGGCACTGGAGTGCTGCTTTTTCCTACAATGGCTGTTTTAATAAATTCTCAAGGAAGACATATTAGGTGTGATTCTAAAGGAATGAGACAGATTTTTTCCCCCATGAATATACAAGGACATATATATATCCAAATAACTGCGATCTCTCAGGGCAATCCATTTTTAATCAAAACGTTTATAGAGTGGTTTGGAAAACAGTGTGTCAGTCAGCCCTGTAAGAAAATCCATTTTATTTCCAGCTGAGCCTCCTTCCCTTCCTTCAGAGAGGGGTCCTTTATGCTGGTGTTGGCCTGGAGCTTGAGAGGCAGAGACCCTGGAAAGAGGGGCTTCAGGGCCACGCTAATGCTGGAAGATAAGGGGAAGCATTCTGTGTCTCGGAAAACAGACGGACTAAGTTTATTTGTGGGCTGCCCACCTGCTGTACGTGGGCATAACTGGCTAAGCACCATAAATAAGTATCGAGTCACCAAGAGTCAAAGCAGCCTGTTTCAGTAAACATTTAAAGTATCAATATTTGTAATGAGGGCAAAATAAAGCACTGGAGTCCACATCTCCCTGAGCAGATTCTCTCTGCACTAAATGTAATATTTGGGCTCTAATTCAGCATTTCCCAAAGTGTCCTCCACAGAACACTAGCTTAATGGATTACTAACAGTGTCCCGTGAAAAGGGGGTTCTTTGGTCAAATAAGTTTGGGAGATGCTGGGTTAAGCAGTTAAACAGCTGACTTTATAGCAAGACTTCCCAGGGCCTCTGGCTGTACTGGGAATCTCCAAGAAGGAGTAGGAAGGCTAGAGTTGGAAGAACTCACTCTGGGAAGCATCATGAAATGCTCATGCACCAGACAATGCATGAGGCTCTGACCTCAGGAGGCTGCTACTCTACACGATAAACTGTCAAGCTTGATTCTGGGTCCAAACTATCAGAAACAGAGAATGAATGAAAAAAGGTGCTTCACCTACACCTAAAATTTCCTAAAAGTGTATCTAATTGGTCACAGTGCTATTTCATGGTAATTTCTCTATAATGAAATTAGAGCCACTAAATGCAGAGGTGCTTGGGCTTGAGAGCTATCATTACAGCCTCTCACTCTCGTTTAAAGTAATACAAGATGTCTGGTACTAAAAATAAATTTTGCCTAAAAGAGCGTGTTGGCTGGTCCTGAAAGAGCGGTCAATACTAACAACATAATCACAACATCAAGGGCTGCTAATGGCCAAGTAGAGAGTTCAGCTGTCCTGTGATGGTGTATGCAGGGCCAGGTAACTACATACATGCACATGTGCACACACACATACATACAAGTGCCTTCACACACACCAATCTTCCTGCCACCTGCATTTCTGTAAACGGCACCACTGTTCACTGATCACTCAGGGCAGAGATCCAAGAGCTATGTGAGTTCTCTTCCTCCTCCTCCTCTTCCTCCTCTCCTCCTTACACATCCAGACTGCCCCTAAGTCTTGTCAATCCTGCCTCTGAGTATTTATTCCCTTGTATTCCTACCTACTGCCACTTCCTTATTTTAAGGACTATCTTCCTCCACTACCGGACAACATTCTCCTAATGTATGCCTCCTTCGATCCATCCTTCACAGACTATCAGTGACATTTCCCAACACAAATCTCACTGTATCCCCATGATCCTCTCTTGGCTATCTACTTTCCACTGCAGGGCTGATCTCAGCTCCCTGGGTGTCGCCTCCCCTCTCCCACAAGACAGACATCACACACTGGTCCCTGCACGCTCACGCCCAGAACTCAGGTGTGCTCTCCGTTGGTCTCCTTGAAACAGTGCTCCTAACAGTCACTGCGATGACTACAGATTGCCCTCAAGACCCCACTCCTAGAAGAGTACATCAAAATTCCTCCTCAGCTTGGTGTTCAAGGCCCTCCGGGATCTGTTCTCAGGCTTCTCCAGCCTCACCCGGGCTGTCCCAGTCTTCCCTTGTCTCCAATGAGCTGGTCACACTGAGATGGTGTAGTCTCTAGAGGGGGACTGCTTTCCATGCCTCCATGGCTACATCCCCCATTCCCGCACATACCACCACAAGCTCTGTCCCCCCACCCATCCTCCCTTCACCCATCTGTTTGAGAAACTCCCACTCTGCTCACAGCCAGTTAGAAGTGCTCTCCACTCCTGCCCCATCCCTTCCCATCCCACCCTGTGTATATGTGTCATTCATACCAGGTACTTGCATTATTTGTTGACATAGCTCTTTCCAATTGTGCTTTAAATAACTCCATTTAATTCTTTTTTTTCCATTTTCAATACTTACAAAGAGCCTCTTTTGACCACTGAAGCAAGGATTTTTTAAAAACTCTTCTGAAGAAAGGGTTAATTCATCATAATACAATCTCCAAACACCATGTTGTCAGCTCAGGCTTATGGGAAAAGGAAGTGTGTGTGACAGACAGCAAGGGACAAGACAGACTCCAGAGAGCCCTGAGGAAGCAAACACCAAGCTCACTGCTATGTCTCTGGAAATTAGTTTAAATGTGTCTTTAGTGAAAACGAATTTATCTAGTTCCTAACCATATACCACCATGTCATCTCCCCTCAAAAAGCCTTCGCATGGCACTGGGGACTTGCCATAAATAGCCTTTAAAGTTATTGATCTACTTTTCATGGTCACGTGACCATCTTGACAGACGAGGGGAAAGAGGGAAAGGAGTTCCTGCCTGTCCCTGCTTCCTGGGTGGGGCATTTAGCTTACATCATGCCATTTAGCCATAAGGCCTCCTTTCTAGGTATTAGGGGTGGAAATGTTTACCCAAGTTGGTTGATTATTTATACTGCCCAAACTTATAAAGTCAATTATTTGTTGTTTCAATCTCCAAGTCAGAATCCAGACTGAGTTCTTTCTCATAATGGCAAATACAGAATAAAATTCCTGATGTTTCTCAATGGACATTATAGTTTATGTGCCTGGTTTCCAGGATTAGTCATTGTTTACTGAACTGCAATAAGAAATATCAAAAATTGACAATCTTGCCCGACAGTTTCATCTCCACACAAAAATGGATAAGTATAAGTATAAATCACCCCTACTTTTTAATCTCCTTATATAAAGAAGAATACCACAACCAGTGATCTGTGTTCATTCTGAAATACAGGATACATCCTCAATTCTCTCTCTCCAGTCCTAGGTTGGATCCTATGCTGGGGGAAAAAATGTTGGAAAGGATGTTATTGGGTCAGCTGAAAAAACTGCAATATGGATGGTAAAGCACTGTATCAACTTTTTTTTTTTTAAGTACAGCTTGACTGAAATGGAGAAAGAAATGTTATCTCTCTTATATTAATAAGAGCTCCTAGCCTTGGCGTATCATGCAAATCCATCTCTCCAGCTCAACCAGTGTCATCTAACATTCACCCTATATCTAGGAGAAAAGCATTTCTGCTTTCTACCCAACAGAAGCAAAGGCACACAGAGGTTGAAAGAGACTGGCTTTAGATGCTTGGGACTACACACAACAGGTAGGCCCAGGAGTCACACCCTGAAACCCAACCCATCACACAAACAAGAGACAACTCAGCAATTGCCCTCTGCATGCCATGATCAACTCCAGAATGCAGACACAGCGTGAACATGCACGCTTCTTCATGTCTCGCAGGAGATCAAGTCACTACAGGTGCTTGGCATTAAGCTTCTAAACCAAGACAGCACAGAGTTAAAGAGGCCCAAGGAACACACAACAGAAGCTGCGCTGGAAGGGAGGGGGAAGCAACAGAAACCCATCTCCAAGATGCTGCAGTTAGGGCGGGCTTTCCAGGAGCTCCCAATACCCTTGTAAGGAGTGCATGTATAGAATTGACACAGCCAGATTAAAATACAGCACAAACAACTTCAGAAGCCATGACAGGTGCTTAAGAGTATCTGTGCCTCTATCCCGCACTTCAAGTAGGGGTGATGAGGAGGTGACCGAAGAAATTTGCTTCCAAAGGCCGATTCTATGATTCAATCTGTTTCATGTAACGAGGGATACCTGTATTTAGAGATAGGGGAATACAAGACAGATCCTGACCTGTTTCCTTCTATTTCCAACTGAGAATTACTGGGCACCTTCTCCACGTTACACCTGCGGTAGAGTAGAAAGAACACTAGAGTCAGAAGACCTGGGTTCTCGTCCCCGCCCGGCTCCTTCTTCCTAGGCTGGGTGACCTGGCCTAAGTCATTTTACTCTCCAAGCCTCAGTCTCCTCACCAACCTGCCTTGTTAGGAAGATTACACGGGGTTATGTTTGGAACCTCATTCGGAAAAATAACATAGTTCTCTAAAAATGGCGGGGGAAAGTGGATTTCCTAACCTTTCTGGGATTTTCCTACTTCCGTCACACACAGAAATTCCTGTTACCCTGTTCCCTCTATACATGTTCCATTCACTGTTCCAGAAGGTGGAAGACAGGCAGCCACTGGCTAGAGGTGCGTGTGATCTTGGAAAGGTAGTGCTAGTCTATCTGAGTTTAGCCCCTCATTTGTAAAATGGGGAAAATACTTACCTCAGAAAGTTTATAAAAATTAAATAGGATAAAGTGTTTTGTTACAGTAGCCTGCACATAGAAGGTATTCCAAGCATCAGCCAATTTGGGTCTGAACACCATCTAACTAGTCAGCTCTGCTTCCAAGAGCTCTATTCCTTTTCAATAGATCACTGAATTCATGATCTTCAGTGGGAAATGAAAATAAACCACCACCTGGGGTCTTGGGCACGTCTACAGGCCTCTAGAAAAGCCTTTTCAGTTGAGGATTTTTGAAATTGCTATGTTGGTGTCCCTTTGTGTGGTGGCAGGGAAGCAGCTGCCAGGTTTCACAGATCCTGGGAAGACCCTCCATACCCTCTAGATCTCCCTCCAGGTGTAGACAGCACCCTTTGGCATTCACAGCCTATGCCTGTCCACGTATATATCCCTTCTCCGAGTCACTGCCCCATTCTGCTTTAGAGTCAGCGGGGGGTCGGGGTGTTGCAGAGAGGGAAAAGCATAAACCCATAAACAAATCAACAGAGGGGTGGAAGCGCATGTGCTCTCTTCAAAATATACAGAATTCTTTGGAATGTCTGAAATATAAGGAGAGCTGGGAGGGGTGCACTGGAAAAAAAAAGTTGGGAAGATCCGAAGGTTCAGATTGTGGAAGATAACAATTCTCCTATGCTAAGAAGTCTGGTCATCATCAGGTAGGCAACGGGCCGCTGTGAGGAGTTCTAAAGTTACAACATGAAATGACCAGTTAGGTGCCTCAGAAAGAAGCCAGGACAGGAAGAGACTGGAGGCAGGGCACGCAGTCCACCCTGCAGCTTGCCAGGCCAGGCCAGCAGTGCAAGGGCCTCAGGAAGACAGGGTGTGAGGAGGCAGATGAACGGGTGTCTTGTAGGGACAATTAAGAGCAGGTTGAGGGGACTCTGAGTGTCAGCAATAAGGCACAGAATTGGGAAAGTGTTTATTATTTCACTTTTAGGACCTTGGGCTAATGATGATGCTGACCAAGGAGACACAGAAGCTTAAGTAGACCATGTCATCTCCGAATGTGCACGAGTGACGGGAGGAAAACCTGAAAACAAGTACTACCTTAGACACTTTACAGAGTAGATTGTAAATAACTGAGAGAAGCTAGGTATGGCTCTGTCATCTAAGACTGACACAGATTACAACTCAATGGGTTCTGAACAACCAAAGATCCCAGCAGAATAATTTCAAATCATTCTGATAAGGAGTCCATGCAGGTCAGCCATCTGATTGGCTTGGGGAAAAAAAAAATACAAATTTTTAAAACCCTAAAACAAAGTAACAAAAAATAATAACTACATAATGACATGGATTTGGTTTAAAATGTTTGTTACTAAAACTTATTTTAGAAAGACAGTATGAATGCCAGTGTAAAGATCCATTGGTTTGATGAAGCCTTGAGATGATAATCAGTGTGGGAAAGCCTTCGACACAGTAAATACCTAACGCACTTCAAATAAAGAACTTCCGAGACAGAGAAAGCCTTGGAACAAGGCAATATTTTTAAATAAGAGCCCTGCCCTTCTGGAGAATGGGCTGATTATATGTGGGCCTTCAACAGAGTTTCAGCCCTACTCAAAATGAGAAAAATGCTGCAAATTACTTTTCAGTGTGTATAGGAATTAAGTACAATTAGTCCACAGGTTTGTAGTTTACCAAATTCTTGGAAAGGTGCTATAATGTAATAAAATATCAGATCATTTGCCGGCCATGGTGGCTCACGCCTGTAATCCCAGCACTTTGGGAGGCTGAGAAAGGCAGATCACCTGAGGTCAGGAGTTCGAGACCAGCCTGACCAACATGGCAAAACCCTGTCTCTACTAAAAATACAAAATTAGCCAGGTGTGTTGGTGCACGCCCATAATCCCAGCAACTCTGGAGGCTGAGGCAGGAGAATTGCTTGAACCTGGGAGGCAGAGGTTGCCATTGCACTCCAGCTGGGCAACAAGAGCAAAACTCTCTCAAAAAAAAAAAAAAAAAAAAAAAAAGAAAAAAGCTCATTTTCCCAAGTAAATGTTATTATAATGTCCTAAATTGATTATAAGTACCAGGTAATGTCATTGTATCCTCACATAATGGGGTTCATATGACCCCTACTTCCCTGAATTCCCCAGGCCAGCTACCTCTTCAGTAATATCCCATAGGAAAGCTATCTCTTCCACTGCATGATGAGCTAGTGGGGTAAGTACCTGGAATTTTTTACCCTATAATTATATTCAAGAGTACAGTCCTGGAAATAAGAAAACAATGAAGGAAATATTTCTAAAAAGAATGAATGATTTTCTCCAATGTGAGAACTAAAAATTTAGGACAAGCTGAGTCTTACCACAATTCCCAGAGATACCACAAAGGCTTATTAAATTTAGGGGCAAGAAGAACACATTCCCAGCTAGAGGAAGACAGCAGAGACTGAAGAGTGTCAGGGAGGCAGGAGCCACGTGGCTGCCACCCCTCTGTGCACCGGAGCTGTGTTCACCAATTGGACTGACCAGGCACTGACCAAGCCGGTATCTCCTGCCTCCTCCATCACTTTGCTGCAACCATCTTCAAGGCTAGACCTGATGTCCAAACCCTTTTACAGACAGCAGGGCTGGTCTTCCTGTGGACTGCTTCTGAAAGAATTGTCTTCGAACAATTGATAGAGAGGGAGGAGGTGATGACACCCTACTCACTTTCTGTTTCCAGATTCTTCAGGAATGAGAACAATGCTCAGATTTGAAAAGCAAGGCATAATAAATGGTGAACAAAAGCTCCTGATAGGAGAGTTGATAGAAAGAGCATATCAAGCCACTTCAAGTAAGTTCAAGTGTCCAGTTGCAAACTAATTAAATCCTGGAAAAGCATGTAGATTGCTTCTGCTAATAACATTTAGGAAATCACAGAGCATAAAAATGGAATTAGAAAACTAGAGATAAGCAAATGTCCCAATTTCAATATGAGAAAGAAAATTTGAGACTGTTACACTTGATGTTGACCCTTGGTAAAAATTTAGAAGAAATTATTCAGATGCCACAGGGCTATTTGGAAAAGATAAATAACATCATTAAGTGCCAGCAGGAGGTCTCTTAGAAAAAGCCATGGCAAGCTAACCTCATTTCACTTTTTCGGCAGGGTTTCTAGGTTGATAGATTGGAAAGCCTAGCCATGGTGTATCATGGTTTTAGCCTTTCTTGATAATGCTGAGAAAGGATAAATGTGGGTGACATGAGAGCATGGCTATATGAGTTCACTGATGGGTAGCCAACCTAAAGGATTACTGATTAATACATTCATGTCAACCTGAAGTGATTTTCAGGGGTATGTCACAGAGACCTGTCCTTTGTCTAAGTTTCTAAGCAATAGCTTATATCAAATCTTTGGATGACAAAAACTTAGATACGTAAACATAGTAAACATAATTTTTACATAGATAAAAATTTAGAGGTACAGTATCATGCAAGGATGATGGGATGAAAAGTAGTAAGGCTGGAACTACACAGGGATAAGAATACAATCAGTAGGTATAGGTTCAAAAAAATTATGCTTAGTTGAAAGCCAACCTTGGCAGTATTCATATGAAATCAGAGCTGTGTATGTGTGTTTTGGGGTGGGGAGTGGGGGTGATTTCAACAAGTCACATATTCAATGAGTTAACTGTGTCAAGGTTGCTGGAAAAAGTAAACACACCCTTGAGTTATGCTAACAGAATTCTGGTGTCCAGAATAAGGAAGCTAACCACCCTGCAATTAATGATCAGAATACCCCATTGGAGTTCTGGGCGCCATGTTTGAAATGGGACACTAGGAGACTGGAATGTGGCCAATGTCTAGGCATCACTCAGAGAGCAAAGTGAAGTGTTCCAACCTGAAGAAGAATGTCCTGAGGTAGATATGCTTGTTGATACATTTTAAAGGATATTTCTCAGAATGAGAGCAGATTTATTCTCCGAGGTTCCAAGTAGAACAAATAGCTAGGGGTCAGATGGCTGCATCCCTTTTAATGTAGGAAATGGTGATGTGTTTAGAACTGTCCTTTGGTGTCTAGAACTGCTCTGAAGCAGGGAGCTCACACTGGAGTGTCCACATGGAGGTGGATGACCACATGCCAGAGGTGGTACAGGGGGACTTATTTGTGTTGTGGGAAGTTGGGTCAGGCAGAGCTAAACGTCCCTTCCAACTTTAATAATGTCTCTAGGAATCTCTCTCTCTTCTTTATCCAAGTAACTGAAAGCCATGTCTCTAGAGTTGGAATAGCTCCACAGACTCTACTCTTTACCAACTAATTCTACATCTCATCCCAGGGGCAATTTTCAAGGGTACAAATGCAAACAGGATGAATCCCTTCTCAAAGAACAGTCTTAGGTTAAATATTACATAAATTGAGAATATGAGTTTTTAAAAGCTTCTAAATAAGCAGAAAACAAAGCACGCTTAACAAGTCAAAACAAAGCCTTCTAGTACTACTTGATATAAAGTTTTCTATTTGTGCAAATAAAATGATGGGGGCCAGTAGCAGCAGACCAGTACTACCTCTGAATAGATGGCAGTTACTGCAGAGGGATTTTACATTTATGAATCACACAATATCTGGCTCTTAAGGGTTAGATTTTTAGAAGCACCCTCCTTTTAAAAAACAAGTCCTATCACTGACTAAAAAGCAATAAACACACACATAAATGATCTTAGTTCTTTATGAAAATATCAAGATACATCTGCCCCAGAATCATGCATGAACTTTTAAACAACTGTCTCATGAGAGCTAATTAATTCTTCTTATATATCAGTTAAATATAAATGGCTGTTCTTATTTAATACACTGTTAATCTACATGACTGTCAGAGCCCTAACATTTGACCAAAGTGATGGGAAGGAGGTTGGCACAGGTGGTATTTCTTTCACAGGTGGGTTGAGTTACTATTTAAATAACTGACTTTAATGGTGCAAAAATCTCAACACAGTGAAATGTACATCTCCCAGCAGCATTTTCTAAAACCAACCGAAAATATGATACTGTATCTAATTAAGGCTCTCCTAATTTGAGTGCCTCCTACTTGAGTACCAAGTTAAAGAGAAATACAAAATATAAATAGTTAGTGCTTTTTCTAGAGGATTACCAACATGAAATGTATATGAAACATTCAGTGGTGGGAAATTTAGTACATACTCCCCAGAAAACATCTAAATGTGGGAGCTAATAGAATGTGTCTTACCAGGACACTTTTTAAGGAAAAGTAAGTAAGCAAATAAAACAAGGAAAAGTTAAAAAGAAAAAGCTACTCAATATCTGCATGCTGAAATATTTAAATACCCTTTACCTACAGTAGAACTAAAGACATAGTCAATAAACAGTACCACTGAAACTGCATTTTCTGTTTCTAGAAATAAAACCATGGAAATCAGCATCAGCAAGGACACTTTCTTTCTGGTGCTCAGAGGTCCATTCACCTACCTGATTAGCCTCAAAGTCTGAAAGGCTGATTATTAATAATGAAACTGTTCAAAGAACCTGAGTTACATTAAATCCTTGATGACACACAAGGACTCTAGAGGCAGGCACAGTAATGAATCCCATTTCTGGGATTCTGGGATGGGGAAACTGAGGCTCAGGGAGATTAAGTAAATTACTCAACTGTCCCATAGCTAGTGAATGTCAGAGTCAGGATTCAAATGCAGGTGGTTAAATCAAGACAAGAGTCTGTACTCTAAACCACTGTGCAATGCTTAGCTGAGGTTTAAGGCATATAATCTCCTACCACTCCATATTTTTGGATGGTTTCTAGGAAAGTGGTCAGCCCATAGCCATGTATACCAGGAAGTCATAAACTCAAAGGCTATGGAGCCAGCAGGTAATACAAATGAATGAAGTGAGTCAGGCATAAAAAGCATGGCAGTAAATGGTGACCCACTCCATACTGAAGAGATGATAGAGAGTGATGGGGATTGTGGCAACCTACAGCGCGATGCTGCCTATGAAAGGATGGCCACTTCTTCATGCCTACTGATTGCTACCTTAGGGAGAGCTAGGCAAAGTGCTGCCAGAGTTTCTGGTTTTTCAAAAGGGTGGGGGATGGGAGGGAAATTTTTGCAAGAAATCTCTCCAGGTTTATGTATTTGCTGACCCCCACCCCTCAAAAAAAACATAAAACCAAATGAATCTGTTGGCAGTATGTCATCCACCTGTTGGTGACTTCTTTTATGTCACTAGAGAAAGACACAGCCATCACCTTAGCATGAAAGGCCTAGCTTCTCAACCTCCAAGGACTTTCCTGGCCCTTCTCAGTGTTACAACAGCCCTTGACTCACTCAGCAAGTAATGAACAAAATGCCTGTCACACATCACAGCACATCTGGTCAGAGAAACAGATGTTACACTCTCCTGAGACAAAGGCAAAAAAATTTGATGTATATACAGAGTGATGCTCTCTACTTAGTAATGCTTTGCTTTAAACCAGGGACTGAGAAAATAAGGCATAATAATCCAAGCTGGCTTCTAGAATACTGTCCCTTTCTATGGCAAATATACAAGGGGAGCTGGGGGGTGAATAGAAACGTAAGAGTTACTGATTCATGGTTTACAAGGAAGTTTTCATGTTCACTCTGGACAAAGCATGGACTTGTGGTCAAAATTTCCTTCCTGGATTGCTGTCATTCCCCCTCATTAATGAACAGTTGGTCCAAACCCAAGAGAATGGGGTTGCCCTTCTGGCCACTTCAGAAGCCTTAAAGGGGATGCACTTATTTATTTTTTGAAAAAAGGACAACTGCACAAAATCTGAGACCTGGTGGGCAAAACGGAGCAAGAAATTCCGGCCTTTTCACAAACATCTCCACCTACTCCTCTTTCCCCATTTCTGAAAACTCCTTGCAGATAAGAAAGGCTTAACAGCAAAACCCCATGGTGGAAAGTTTCTTGCTTTTTATACCACTTAATTTTTATAATAATTTTTCCTTCCCACTATGATGTATTCAGCAAAGCCATAATGAAAAACTAAAAACACAACGTAGTTATTCATGTTAAACACTTACAGGTGCACAGAGCAACACTAGTTAATGTCAAACATTTCTGGTAACTAACTGCTTCTCAGCCTTTTGGCTAAGACCAAGTGTAGTATCTGTTGTTACATGCTTAATATCTGATTCCTCCTCTATCCGAGGACAATATGTTAAGTGGATTTTGGAAGCAGGGAGCTAGAACAGGAGCTTGCTCCATCCACTCCACACATCGACCTGGTACTGCAGTATCTCCAGAAATGATGCACCCCCTTTTTCAATTGGTAATTTAAAACTGATTAATACCACTATGCAACTGAGAGAGTGAAAATGTCTGTTTCCTGTCAATTTTTCAACTGAAACGAGAAGCCATCTTCAAATAAAAACATTACCACGTGATAACAAAGTGGAAACCAAGTCAACTAACCAAAATGTAGCCTAACTAGTTCACCTACTGTATGGATCTGACTGACACCCTACAGTGTCTTTGGTTTTCAAATAATTATTCATTGTTTAAAATGGCCTGGGAGGAGTGTTCCACACAGCTTTCTCAAAGTCCGTATCCAGAAATCCCATGAAAAAGGTAAATTTGCTGAAAGACCATGCTGACTATGTGGTATTAGGAAGAAAGAGATAACTCAAGTGCTCAGAAATTCAAGTGTTGGAAGGAAAGAAGAAACTGTATTTACTATGAAGCATCTATTTTGCTTTAAACAGTTTTAACATGAAATATTTACCTTAAATATATTAGGATTCTTATTTCTCTAACAATTCAATTAAAAAAAAATATTACTCCATCATTCCAATCCCTTTCATCTGAAATATCTTCATTTTCAGATGGTATTTCAGAGGTCCTTAAGAATCCTTTTCTAATTTAGATATTTTAAAAATTTTGTAATCTAAACTAAATTTTCAACTATCTTAAATAATACCTGATGAAACATCATACAAAATAGCAATAGTGGCCATTTTAAACAGGTACAAAGAGAGAAAGCCATAAAACACAAACTAGAAAGAACCTTAATAAAACCTAAGTGCATAACTTAACAACTCCTGCTCCTCAGGGAGCGCCACTCAGCGTCTTGGTGAGAGATGATCAAGGTGAAGGAACCAAACACTCACCTATCTTTGTAGTTTATCACAGTATCGATGATAGCATTCATCTGCTTTGTCAGTTTGGGGGGATTTGGTGACAGTTTCTCAGCGGGAGGGCGGCCTCTTCTCTTCTTAGCTTTTTCCACATCTTCTTTCGCAGGATCTTTATCCACATTTCTTCGTCTTTTTCGCTTCTTAAGCCGTACTTCCTCTTCCATTTCCTCCAAATTGCCGTCTTCAATCGCCTGTTCATTGGAAACAAAGGAGAAAAATTCAAGACAAGAAAATAACCAAGACAAAAAAGTATGTGTATATTTATATATAGCTCCAACAATTAGAATAAAATGAAAGAAATTAACCAAAAAAAAAGTAAAAGTTAACAGTAATCAGTGGAGGAAGAAGAAAAAAGGAATGCTACCATATTGGATAAATGCATTTTTAACTCAAGTCTGTTTCATGAGCAAAACACATTGAAGGCCCAAAACAATCACAGTAAAGAAGAATATGACAAATATTAAAAGATCTATAAATTCAAGAGTTTGATGATAACTGAATCCAGATGAAATTTTAGCTCAGTTTAAGAACAAGACCCTAATTTTCTCATTACTGTAAGGGAAGGAAAAGGTAAACAAAACGAGGGGTGGGTTATGAAAAAAAAATCCCTAAGAATACATCCACACGATCATATAAGCTTTGACCTTTTCTTCAGGTTTTGCATCAATTTATTCATGATTAACAATGTAAATCAAAATTCCATCTAGATTTTTGTTCTAACGTGGCAATTAGTAAACAAGGAAACGGGAAAGTACAAAGCCACATTCCTTGGTAAACGCACTTAAATCATTCGATAAAGAACACACACACTCACAAACAATAAACACTTTTTTCCAATTACCTGCAAACGCTTGCTTTAAACCAGAGCCAGCAGCACTAATGCAGAGAGATAATAAAATAGCTATAAAAACAACCAGGTATAAAAGAAACCTGTTCATAAAGGGCTAAAAGATCCATGTGACAGACCCAGAAGTTTAAACTTTTTTTTTTTCCTGGTAAATCTCAAAACTCAAAAGAAGAAAAATAAAGGGGAAAAATACTGCAAAGGAAGAAAAAAAAAGAACATAAAATTTGAACATAGAAAAGAAATTTTCTAAAAAAAAATCTTTAAATTACATTTTGAGATTGCTCTCTCACACAAAATAACTAATGTTGTTATTTGTTCCTCCTGCCTCTCAATATTGCCTCCAGTATGCAAATGATAATCAATCCTTTCTCGTAGCTGAAAGAGCTCTAATCATAAGGCAATTACCTTCATTTCTCCACAGCACCAAACATGGCTAATATTTATGATCATGTGAGTATAACAATCAATATAAAGAGTGATTACAGCTCAGACATAATTTCTTTCACTTATGTACAATGCTTTCTGAAAAAGAAAGGTTTTGTGAAGAAAACCTGGTGCAGAACACAAAACAACCTGGCATGTTAAAAATGCCAGTGGGATTTTTTTAAAAAAAAATGTTTTCTATGCATCCTCCAATGTGCAAATCCATAGAAGCAACATGCACACAGACAGATTCCTAAGGGACAGTCTGAGCCTAGGCCTTAATAATCAAAAGACAATTTCCATCACGATCCTACAGTGTTCAGATAACCACTATGAAGGAGGCGAGATCTGATGAGTTATGAGGAAAAAGGAAAAGGAAAAAAAAAAAAAAGCTTCACATTATTGCATTAATATTCATTTGCCTAAAAGCAGGACACCCACTATACAGCTAAACACACTGCAGCTAAGCAAAGATTAAGAAAAGGAAATTGTCCCGCATATCTTGGAGGCTGAACATGCTAATAATAAATACAGCATGCAAGGCTGTCAACAGTTAATGGTATTGCTCTCCTCAAGCACCCAGTTGCACACAGAAATACGGAGAACACCGGCTTTTGATGTGTTACACACCTACACATGCCTGGGATGTAGTTCTACTGAATCTTCAAGACGGCAACGAAAAAGGATATTTACCTTACCACTATCAGCAGGCCGGCTATCGGAAATCACAGTTAGTGGGGATAAAATTAACAAGCCAGCAAAGCAGCGAGCTGCTAGTCTCTTCATCAGCTGATCAGGAAAAAAAAGAGAGCTGGGGAAAGGCTATGTTTTCATATACAAGTAATTTTATTTTACTGAAAATTTAATACTGAAAGGATTGTGGATACTCAAATCTGCTGTTTCATTCTACCTACTACAAGGCCCGAAGGCTTCCTCCTTCAGCCTGTTTTAATATTGACAACTACTTATCATATTTTTTCCCCTTATTATTCCAGGCAGCAGAATTAGAGATTTTAGCTCAGGTGGTTTCTGATTCTTGCTCGCATTTTAACAATTAAGCCAGTAAGAAAACAAATTAATATTCAAATTTATTTTAAAAAATTAAAACAAGGTATTCTTTTTTGGTATTTTATACCTTATTTTTTAAAAAATAGCAGCATGGTTTGGAGCAGTCTAAATGATTTTTAAAATAGAAGACAATTTTTTAAAAAAATTCAATGCATGTAAATAAAAGCAATGTACATGTTCTAAGATTCAAATATTTTAATATAATATGTTATTCTGCTCTTTAAAGAAAATCCAGAACAACTGTAACACTTCACTTTCAGTTTCATGCTGTAAAATTTTTCATTGTTTTTCTTCTCAGTGGGATAAATGAAGTTGGGGGGAGTTGTAAAAAAGGATATTTCTACTCTCACCCCCCTTAATTTTGAAAAGAGGGAAAAAGCATAAGCTTGTGATATTTGCACTTTTAAATCTCTAAATCTGTGAGTAGCTAAGAAGCGAAAACAAACTAAATTGCAAACAGAACAAATGAAACAATTTTTATTACAATTGCTAATACGTGCAGATTCTTATTAAATTTAGGTTCTGGAATTACAAGGAAACACACACAAAGTACTGACCATTATTCCCCTTAAACTAAAGGTTTTATGCAGGAATGCAGAGAGCTACAAAACATCTTCCCTCCTCCCCAAAGACCCCAAACACATCCATATGCAGTGCTTTATGTTCTGTGATTTCTAAGGGTCTTTTTCTAATGGAAATCAATTCACTAAACACTTCCCAATGCTTTTCGCACATAAAGAGTAGAGTAAGATTACTCCTGCATGTAAGTAAAATTATTCATGGAGATTTTAAACTGTTCTTTTATTTTAAAAAATTATTTATTAAACTGGCTCAACTGACTCAAACTCAGCGCTGGGGGTTGGGGGGGGCACACAAAAAAAACCCTAAAACTTGCTATACAATGCTAAAGTACTACCCCCAAAAAGAATTCCCTTCCAAACCTTTTACCAGCACAATAATGAAATAAATCACAGAAGCAAACCCCCAGTTTCCGACTGGTGACGTGTTGCGCAAGAGTGCGAGCCCTAATTCAACATACAGACGGCTCCCATGCTGAACTGCCTCTAGATTTAATGAAGTGAATAGGAAGGAAGTCGGGGAAAAAAAGTGTACAAATAAGAAATTAACACTTTCCTTCCCTACCGAAACGGTGAAACACAACTACAGCGAAGTTTAGTGAGGCACCTCTTTTCTTAAAGGCACACTGCACCCGTTTGGCTCCGGATGTCACGAAAAAAAACCCATATGGTGGTAAAAATCCCCAGTCAAGTTAAAACAGTTAAGCATATTTCAGCCTGCGTTTTTCCTGAATGAAGCAGGGAATTACTCCTTCCTCCACTGGATGGCAACCTTTTTTTTTTTTTTTTTTTTTTGGCCCTCTTTCTGTCTTTCTCTCTTTTCTTTCAATTTTGCTTAAAAGAAAATGTTTTTCATGACTCAGGGTGTGCAAGAACAAGATGCAAACTAGCTCCCTCTTCAATTAGTTCTTATGAAAGCAGCGTGCACGTTCTGACAGCAAAATGCAGGAGACAGTCATGCAGGATTAGCTGTTTTAGAGGAAACACTTTGCAGCTAGCAAAGCACATGGCAGACCCGGGAAGCGGCCACACGTGGGTCCAGTCGTGGCCCTCTCATCCTGACACACACCAACCACATCTTTTACTGCGTGACGGAAGGTCCAGAAAGTCAGCCTCAGGCGCCTTCTTCTCAAGCCGGTGGTGTAAAGAAGTGCTGTTATGCGTGGTTCACAATATCACAAAGCAGAGGGGATCCATGATTATGAATAGGTAAACAGGGACACGCAAACAAAAAGCCCAAGCCAACTCCTGCGCATTGTTTCCACCTCCGCCTCTCCAAGTCCACCAAGCCATGTGGCACAGTCCTTACAGTGGAACAAACCATCTTAACACTGAAAGGAGCAATTCTAAAGATATCCAGACAAGGCATGGAAATTTCTTTCATGTGAAACGGGAAAGTCAGTACTCAAACACTAACTCTGCTATTTCAGTATCATATTTCTGTCCACTGACACTTTCTCTTTCTCCCTCTGGGGAACCTCCTCCCTTAGGAACTCTAGTTGGATTCCAGAAGAGGACCCTGGGATGCTGCTGGGCATGGGGGTGGGGTTATAGAGCCCAGGACTAAGCATTAAAGAATGCAGGTTAAGACCATTACATTATACTAGTGCTTTCTGGGGACAGCTCACACATCACCAAACTTGATTCCAAAATTCAGACAGGCCAAACCTCCCTCGTGCCCTGCTGAGATCCTGGAAGCCAATAATACAGTAATGATCCCCCAAACAAGAAAAGCAATGGCAACAAAATAGTGGAATTTTACATTTACATTTTCATGTATGAGAGATTTTCTTACAATATAAATATTAAACAACAACAAAGTTGAACATAGAGCTCGTCCTCAAAGATGCTACATTATTTTAATCAGTTTAATGCATACTGTAGCACTTTTGGATGCAGAATTTCAGACTCAGGGCTTTGGACAGTAAGTTTTTGATATTACTGTCTCCAAAAGCAACCTGTTAGAAAAACTGACATAAAATCAAATTCCCTAAAGTGAAATAATCTAGATGCAAAAGGGCAAATACTGTATGATTTCAGAGATGAGAAAAGAGAACAGTGGTTACCAGGGGCTGAAGGAAGAGGGCTGGGGAGTTAGTGCTTAATGAGGTCAGAATTTCAGTTTGAGATAATGGAAAAGTTCTGAAGATGGGCTGTTGGTGATGGTTGCACAACAATGTAAATGTACTTAATGTTACTGAAATGTACACTTAAAATGGCTACAATGGGCCAGGTACGGTGGCTCATGCCTGTAATCCCGGCACTTTGGGAGGCCAAGGCAGGTCGATCACCTGAGGTAGGGAGTTTGAGACCAGCCTAACCAACATGGAGAAGCCCCATCTCTACCAAAAATACAAAATTAGCCGGGCATGGTGGCACAGGCCCTGTAATCCCACCTACTCAGGAGGCTGAGGCAGGAGAATTGCTTGAACCCCGGGAAGCTGAGGTTGCAATTAGCCAAGATTGTGCCATTGCACTCCAGCCTGGGTAAAAAGAGCAAAACTCTGTCTTTAAAAAAAAAAAAAAAAAAAAAAAAAAAAGCTAACATAGTAAATTTTATGGTATTTTCCCATAAGAAAAAAAAGTCCCTGAAAAGAAATCAAATTCTCTAAATTAAGGAACAACTTAACCCCAATTAAACCCCAACAACTGCAGGTTCATACATGTTTTTACCACCTCAACACACAGCACATAATACTAGCGAAATCTTGCTAGCTTTCCTTCAGAATTCAACCCTTTTAACATTTCAACAGATAGCACGTTCAGTCTTGCCCTGGCCAATGGCTAGAACTTTTCAAAAATCCCCACTTCTTCTTTCAAAGGTTATTAAGGGAATATCCATGATGTAAGAAAATAACTGTGTATAGGACATAACTATTCACAAACCTTATACTTTTGTTAACAAATGCTTCCCATATTCAAGAGATGAGTTGGTCTGAAGGGTAAGGGCTTTTTTGGATATAGTTTTTTTTCCTCCCACTGTGGTTCAATAAACTGATGACATTAACTCAACAGACTCTGTTTCTTATTTCATTCATTTGTCAGGCAACTGGGATGCCAACTGCACTCCCAGTTCTCCCTGAGTTGGGACTGAAATGTACAAAGCTGACCATAAAGGGGAAGAAAATTGAGCCTCAGTTTAACTGAATTTCTGGTACAGTGGGTTTTCCAGTTTACTGATCAATAACTTCAGATCACTTTTGCAAAAAAAAAAAAAAAAAAAAGGTTTTCTCTTTCCCCATATGCCATAAGCACACAGAGGTGAGTAAGGAAGGGAAAAGGGGAGCTACAGCTTACACATCTGAGACAAGGTCAATTAATACACTATTTTAGTTAAAAGCAATTTGGTTGGAAAAAGGAAAATGCCCAGGCGCAGTGGCTTACGCCTGTAATCCCAGCACTTTGGGAGGCCAAGGCAGGTGGATCACAAGGTCAGGAGTTCAAGACCAGCCTGGCCAATATGGTGAAACTCCATCTCTACTAAAAATACAAACATTAGCCAGGTGTGGTGGCATGTGCCTATAGTCCCAGCTACTCGGGAGGCTGAGGCAGGAGAATCGCTTGAACCCGGGAGGCGGAGGCTGCAGTGAGCCGAGATCTCCCCACTGCACTCCAGCCTGGGCAACAGAGCAAGACTCAGTCTCAAAAAAATAAAAAAATTATTTTAGCCATAAGTTCAACTAAGAACACATGTGACTGATACCTTTTAAGCAGTATTAAACACAATATACTCTATGTGGAGAATGACTTTTAGATTTAGTAGAGGTTGGCCCACAAAACATCTGGCCCTGAAGACCCTACCAAATTATAAATGTGAAGTATTGACACCTTTGTCCTTACAAGTTAGGCACATGCTATGCTCAGCTCCCTTGGGTAGAATCAAAAAACCTGAGAGAATTTGAGAGCCTGAAAGAGACTTAGAGAAACAATGGAGAGCTGCAAGAAATACAGTTCTGCTTTCCTATTCCGAGATCAGCAATCAAGTTACTATCTACTCTTAACACAGTCAGGAACTCCATCCACTTGTCTGTTGAGCAGGGCTCCTCAGAAGGGCCTGGGCCACTTCTGTACTTCAAGGTTCTCAGTATATTAAAAATGAAATGCCAAAAGAGGGTAACAAACTAATATAGTTTTAATGCTCACAAAGAATAACTTAATGCTTTTAAGGCAGATAAAATACAACTATTAAGAGCATAACCTCATTTGGAGATAATGTCAAATGGCAACTCGGAGGCACCTTCATGAATGTTAGGCCTGAGCAAAATAAATGGTTCTTTTCTGGGCTTCCCTGTGATAGGCTGTCCATGAGGAACTGAGCCACAATCCAGGGTTCCATGCTACTGCAACAAGTCAGACTTTCAGAAGGTCATTACACCCATAGTGGTTAAGAACATCAAATTAATAAGATACTGATGAGAATGAGGTAGTTTTTCTGCTTGAGTCCAATGCAAACAATGTCCATTAATAGCCCAATAATGAGAGAGGAAAACACGTAAATAAAGCAACAGAAGAAATCAAAAGCATAGTAGTTTGAGGCTCTCTAATATAGAAAAAAATAGCCTCAACTTTTAATAAATCTTCAGATACACAGCATCATTAATACTTCTACTACTACTGATGCAGCTACTACTACCACCATTGTCCCTGCCAGCAGCAGCAGCAACACTGGCTGACACGTTTGCTGGGTTGACAGCCACTCAGTGCTTTGGGTACATTTAGTCATTTAAACCTCACAATAACCCTAAAAAGGCAGCCACTCTTACTCTCTGCATTTTGCAGATGAGGAAATTGAGGCACAGAGACATATAGCATCTTGTTCCAGATCATATAATAGTAAGAAGATGACTCAGTATTTGAACTGGAAGTCTGGCTATATAAACCACACCCTTAACTACCAGACTATTCTACATTATAGCAGAAAACAATAACTTATTATTAATGATGACTGCACCATCAGGAAAAGGCTAAGTTATACTTGCCAGGCTTAGGTGAATAATTCAAGTAAAAACATAACATGATACATCTTAGGAGGACTTTCAGCAAAGATCACACACAGATACACACACTTCAGCAAAGATCTCTCTCTCTCTCTCTCTCTCTGTCTCACACACACACAAACACACAAACTGCTTTGCATAGACGTGTGGAACCATAAAAGTAACCATGCAAGTTCAAAGTGCACAGTCATTTTAATAGTCAATGGGAAATTACTGTTCCACAACTTTAAAAAATTTATGTCAAAACATTAAAAACTCATACATGTAGAGGGGAAGGAAAAAACTAGTAAAATAAGCATTTGCTTAGCACACTAATTTAAAATATTAGAAACATTGAGCATTAAAATGTTTCATTTCTCTGTTAAAAAAACTCTATCCAGAGTATTTTGCTTTGCTTTGTTTGAGACAGGGCCTCATTCTGTTACCCAGGCTGGAGTGCAGTGGTGTAATCAATCATAGCTTACTACAGCCTCAACCTCGTGGGCTCAAGCAATCCTCCCACCTCACCCTCCTGAGAGCTGAGACTACAGGCACACAGCACCACCCCTGGCTATTTTCTTTTTTGTAGAGACAGGGTCAGGCTATGTTGCTTACACTTGTCTTGAACTCCTGTGTGCAAGCGATCTTCCTGCTTTGGCCTCCCTAAGTGTTGGGATTACAGAAGCGAGCAATCACATCTGGCCTATCGAGGGCATTTTGAACAGTGTTTGTCTTCTCCTTGTCAAATAACTTACGATATAGAATACACATCTTTTCTATGCCTTGGAAAACTGCCATACTCCTAAATTTGGGTTGGCTTCCAACATTTTATCCTTTGCCATTTCAATGTCGTGAAATAGCTGAGTTCCTTTACTGTGACTTTGTTTTTTTGTTTGTTTGTTTTTGCCATTATCACTTCCTCTGGGTCATCTTCATCCTTTTCTTGATAGCCACATCCCTTATTTATGTGGGTAAGTTCACCTTCACCATGTTCCCTGGCTGAATATCTAGAATCTCTCCCGTATGGCCACTTTGTGATCCTACATCTTTCTTCACATAAATTCTTTTTATTTTTTATACATTCTTTTATTTGTTTTTATTTTTTGAGACAGAGTCTTGCTCGCTCTGTTGCCCAGGCTGGAGTGCAATGGCGTGATCTTGGCTCACTGCAACCTCCGCCTCCCAGGTTCAAGCGATTCTCCTGCCTCAGACTCTCAAGCAGCTGGGACTACAGGTGTGCACCACCACGCCTGGCTAATTTTTATATTTTTAGTAGAGATGGAGTTTTGCCATGTTGGCCAGGCTGGTCCCGAACTCCTGACCTCAGGTGATCCGCCCACCTCAGCCTCCAAAAATGCTGGGATTACAGGTGTGAGCCAATGCACCCGACCTTATTTTTTAAATTTTTAAGATGGAGTCTCGCTCTGTTGCCCAGGCTGGAGTGCAGTGGTACAATCTCAGCTCACTGCAGCCTCTGCCTCCCAGGTTCAATTCTCCTGCTTCAGCCTCCCAAGTAGCTGGGATTACAGGCACGGGCCACAAGCCACCACACCTGGCTAATCTTGTATTTTCAGAAAAGATGGGGTTTCACCATGTTGGCCAGGCTGGTCTCGAACTCTCTTGACCTCAGGTGATCCACCTGCCCCGGCCTCCCAAAGTGCTGGGATTACAGGCATGAGCCATGGCACCTAGCCTTTCTTCACTTAAGTTCTTGATAGGGTTGTCTTCCAAAAGATCTATCTTATCAGCATGAAATATTCCAGGATCATCATAAACCTGCTTCCATCTTGGGATTCGGGGTGAAATTTCACCGAAGCATCCTTATTTACACTAGTGGTGTCATCAGACCATTTAACATTCATCAGTTCATGCTGACTTCTGAGACAATGAAACCAGCCTTTACTGGCAGTCAAAAGTCCTCCTATGGTCTCCATGCAGAAACTAACTTCAACACTTTGGCCTGAATACTAGTCAAACTAAGCAGGAGTTTAAAAATTATTATGGTCTTCCATCTAAAGTAAAATACTCAATTTCAATCATAAGTGGTTTTCTGTTCCTAGTGCAATTTAAATTAAAATATATTGAGGTGACTTTACCGTGTTTTTTTTATATTCATTGGATATTTTCAGTGTGGTTTATATATTTTTTAATTCATTTATGTTTTATCTTTGATACAAAGTCTTGCTCTGTCACCCAGGCTGGAATGCAGTGGTACAATCTTGGCTCACTGCAACCTCCACCTCCTGGGTTCAAGAGATTCTCATGTCTCAGCCTCCCAGTAGCTGGGATTACAGGCATGCACCACTGTGCCCAGCCAATTTTTTTGTATTTTTAGTAAAGACGGGGTTTCACTGTGTTGACCAGGCTGGTCTCAAATTCGTGGCCTCAACTGATCCACCCACCTCATCCTCCCAAAGTGTTGGGATTGCAGGCATGAGCCACTGTGCCCAGCCTCAATCTGGTTCACACTATAGCTTCATGCAGGCCTGGGTCTTGTGCTGTGTTCATTATCTTGTTGCCATTTTCACATCACATCACAACAAATTTCACTTCCTTCATTACTACTACTTATTTCTTTGCAGCACTTTCATCTTTGGTGGCCAATTCCCTCTCCTGATGAACTATTTTTTTTTTAATGTCATGTTATCACTGAGAAAGCAAGCAGCAACACAGCTACATGCTTTGCTGTCCGTGCATGAACTGAACAACAGATACTGACAAATCACCACCTGAGTCTGACAGAAGTGATATGATTAGTTACTGATCAAAATGTACATGTGTTATGTACACAGTGATTTGTGAAGAGTTAGCCCCGAAGTCTGTGTTTTATGTGCAGTGACTCACAATTGCTATACTGTAGTGTTATGGGCTGAACTGCATCCCTCTAAAATTCATATGTTGAGGTCCTAATCCCCAAGACTTTAGATTGTGACTGTATTTTGCGATAGGGCTTTTAAAGAGTTAAAATGGCCCTAGGCCTATATGACTGCTGTCTTTCTAAGAAAAGGCAGTTAAGACACAGATGCACCTACAGCAACAACCCCGTATACACACACCAAGGAGGTAGCCATTTACAAGCCAAGGGGAGAAGTCTCAGAAGAAACCAAACCTGCTGACACCTTGATCTCAGACTTCCAGCCTCCACACAGTGAGATAATAAATCTCCGTTGTTTAAGCCACCAATCTGTGGTATTTTGTAATGGCAGTCCTAGCAAACTAATACACAGGGTAACTAAAATTTGTCATTGAGGGATTGGTGTTTAACTATATCCAGTGATGGGAATGTGTACATATGGAATGGTGCAAAGCAAGGCTGCTTGTAGGCACATATAACACACCTCTCGGAGTAAACAATGGCAGCCTTTCTCTTTCCTGCCATCCTATAATCTAAGGGAAACTGCCCCACCCACAGCATCTGCTGCCTGCGCTGCCATCTTCTGTATCAGGCAGCTGCTACCTGTACTAGTCTCACCTGATGGAGATGGGAATGGTCCCCTGTTCTCAGAGTACCCTGTCTCTAAGCTTGGGTGGGGCCTGGCATGAGGGTCTCTGCACAAGCACAGCCAGAGTGATTGGCTGAGCCAGTCAGTTCACTTCTATTAAGAATTTGAGCTGCAGGTGTGAAAGAGCATGCCCAGTTGGTATGACAGTAGAAGTTGAATAAAGGTTATAAGGTAGCATTATGCCAGGGATGTTATGAGTAGAAGCCATGAATAAGCAGAGGCCAACAGGAGATATGCAAAAAGTATACTGTGTGAAGGAGATGACTAGCTCGTCCCAGGGAGGTTCTAATTCCTTGCACTCACACACAAGTATTTGGTTAGCAATAGATACATAAGCATGTACTCACATACATGTATGTACACATACATAAATACACACAGATGCACATACACATATTATTAGAGTGTCAGTAGAGGAGTTTCTGGTTCTAGATAAATTTGAGAAGTCAACTTGAAATGTACAATCATTTCAGATCTAGTCTGTATGCTGTTGCTAAGTATATAAAAGGTTATTTGTCAAGTATGTCTATCCCACTTCATTTAATAAAGCTAAAATGCAAAACACAATTTTGAGTTGTGGTTAGCTAAGAGCTACATATACGTGGCAAACACAATTTGCTATGCAATAAACTTTAAAATGAATCTCTAACTTTAAAGCACAAAAAAATAACAACAAAGGTGAATATGGCCAGTGATACGGTTTGGCTCTGTGTCCCCACCCAAATCTCATCCTGAATTGTACTCCCATAATTCCCACATGTTGTGGGAAGGACCCGGTGGGAGATAATTTGAATCATAGGAGTGGTTTCCCTCACACTGTTCTCATGGTAGTGAATAAGTCTTATGAGATCTGATAGTTTTATAAGAATGTTTCCATTTTTTTTTTTTTTTTTTTTTTTTTGAGAAGGAGTCTCACTCTATTGCCCAGGCTGGAGTGCAATGGCATGTTCGCGGCTCACTGCAACCTCTGCTTCCTGGGTTCAAGCAATTCTCCTGCCTCAGCCTCCCGAGTAGCTTGGATTACAGGCACCCACCATCATGCCTGGCTAATTTTTTTTGTATTTTTGTAGAGACGGGGTTTCACCATGCTGGCCAGGCTGGTCTTGAACTCCTGACCTCAGGTGATCCACCCGTCTCAGCCTCCCAAAGTGCTGGGATTACAGGTGTGAGCCACCACACCCGGCCAGAGATTTCCACTTTTGCATCTCTCTCATTTTTTCTTGCCGACACCATGTAAGAAGTGCCTTTTGCCTCCTGCCATGATTCTGAGGCCTCCCCAGCCACGTGGAACTGTAAGTCCAATTAAACCTCCTTTTCTTCCCAGTCTCAGGTATGTCTTTATCAGCAGCAGGAAAACAGACTAATATAGGCAGGTTTTATTAATAAACACACTTAGCTGTATTCTGGCCTTGCATGGCTTCCATAGCTTTTTGGTATTCCAAGCCAGGACTAGCTGTTTTGCTGGTAATACATGGCTGAAATCAACATGAACAGAGTTGGTGGCAGAGAACGAGACACCAGGAGACCAGGTCAACTGAAGCACAGCCAAGGATTTGCGCAGGAGAGACAAACACAAAGTGCTCTAATGGGCAATGGCAAGATCTATAGAAAACAAGCTGGACACAGTGGCTCACGCTTGTAATCTCAGTGCTTTGGGAGGCTGAGGCAGGAGGATTACTAGAGGCCATGAGTTAGAGACCAGCCTGGGCAACATGGCAAAACTCTGTCTTTACAAAAAATAAAAAAAATTAGTTGGGTGTGGTGGCATGTGCTTGTGTCTCAGAAAAAAGAAAAAGAAAGAAAACATCTCCTAAAATGTGTTCCAGAAATGGAGTATCTAGAGAAAATTTTAGAGGGTATACAACTGATAGTCAATAAATCTGAAGGAAATTAAGAGGCTCACTCAACTGACCTCTACTTATGACTATGCCTACTGCATAGACCCTCCTTGTCTGGGCCACTCTGCTCTTGCCTTTTGGCTCAAATACCAATGACCAGTTGTGTTCCCAAACATGTTGATGTTAGTTATACTTATTACTGGAGCTACATTAATTCAATTAGATATTACTTACATAAATGAATATAATGTAACTGTGAGAAGAAATTGGGTTTTTAGTTCTATAAAGAGAATGAACAATAGAAGACTCCAAAAAGGTGAGTTTCTTTAAAAACAGCGGCAGCAACAAAAATGCTGTTAAATTTGGTGAGGGCTAGACTGTTATAACTTGGAGGCAAGTGTACACTCAGCATGCTTTGTTAATATTAGGATTCTCACTCATGGCTGGGTATAGTGGCTCACACCTGTAATCCCAGCACTTTGGGAGGCTGAGGTGCAAGAATCACTTGAGACCAGGAGTTTGAGGGAGGCTGCAATGAGCTGTGATCATGCCACTGCACTACAGCCTGGGTGAGGCGCTACTTTTTTTTTTGAGACGGAGTCTGGCTCTGTCGCCCAGGCTGGAGTACAATGGTGCGAACTCGGCTCACTGCAACCTCTGCCTGCCGGGTTCAAGCAATTTTCCCTGCCTCAGCCTCCCAAGTAGCTGGGATTACAAGTGCCCGCCACCATGCCCTGCTAATTTTCATATTTTTAGTAGAGACGGGGTTTTGCCATGTTGGCCAGGCTGGTCTTGAACTCCTGACCTCAGCTGATACTCCCGCCTTGGCCTCCCAAAGTGCTAGCATTACAGGCGTGAGCCACCGCGCCCAGAACACCAAAACTGGAAATCCTAAGTGAAACATTACAGGTGTTATTTCTATGAGAAAGATTATGTGTGATTTATGTGTTCTAGCCAGTTTACTCAAAGAGGCAACCTCAGCCTTACAATGAAAGATGTGGCAAACAGATATATGCTTTTAATTAAAAATTACATGTACATATAAGTGACATATTATTTTCTCACCTTAATGAATGTTTTCATTGACCAATGCACTACTGGTTCTGATTATTTAAGAAGGCATCTGTTCTTCCATCTTTTTGGAATGAGGGTCATAAAGAAGGTCATAGTACCTTGCTTTTTTTTTTTTTTTTGGTCACTCAGTACATTTTTTCCCTGTAATAATACTTAATAGCTCGATTCTGTACTTTTTCTAAATAGTTATGAGCTGTATCCTATTGCTCAGATCTTAAACACGTCTGTCATGAGGCTACTGCACTACTCAGTTTCCTATATTATCCTCAGTCTATCAATTCCAAGCCTGCCTGTATGGAACTGTCAGAGGTGTTTGAAACAGAGCAACTCCATCTTGAATAGGGACTAGGTAAAATAAAGCTGAAACCTACTGGGCTGCATTCTCAGACAATTAAGGCATTCTCAGTCACAGATGAGATGGGAGGTCAGCACAAGATACAGGTCATAAAGACCTTGCTGATAAAACAGCTTGCATGCAGTAAAGAAGCCGGCCAAAACCCACCAAAACCAAGATGGTGATGAGAGTGACCTCTGGTGGCCCTCACTGCTACACTCCCACCAGTGCCATGAGAGTTTACAAATGCCATGGCAACATCAGGAAGTTACCCTATGTGGTCTAAAAATGGGAGGCATGAAAAATCCACCCTTTATTTAGCACATCATCAAAAAACAACCACAAAAATGGGCAAGCAGCAGCCCTCGAAGCTGCTCTGCCTATGGAGTAGCCATTCTTTATCCCTTTACTTTCCTAATAAACTTGCTTTCACTTTACTGTATGGATTTTCCTCAAATTCTTTCTTGTGCGAGATCCAAGAACCCTCTCTTGGGATCTGGATCCGGACCCCTTTTCAGTAATATCTTTCTGGTGACCACAAAGCCACAATACCGAGGAAACCCCCGATCCAAAGGCTAACTTTTTTGAGTAAGTGGTGGGATCCGGTAACAGAATCTAGAGATTTCTATGATCTGATCCTACCCATCCTGATTTCCCATATTTCTTATTGCTATGAACTAAATGATTGTGTCCTTCCAGAATTCCTGTGTTGAAATCCTAGCCCACAAGGTGACGGTATTAGGAGGTGGGGCCTTTGGGAGGTGATTAGGTCATGATTGGGATTAGTGCCCTTATTAAAAAAGACCCCAGAGAGCTCCCATGTCCCTTCTACCATGTGAGGACACAGCAAAAAGGCACTGTCTATGAACCAGGAAACAGAATCACCAGACATGGAATCTGCTGGTGCCTTGATCTTGGACTTCCCAGCCTCTAGAACTGCGAGAAATAAATTTCTGCTTATAAACCAGTCCATGGTATTTTGGTATAGCATCCCAGACTAAGACACCCAGCTATGCAAACATTCTGCAAATAATAGGAACACCAACCCCATGCCACACCGTAGCATGCCATATTTATTCCCACCTTTGTGATTACTCTTACTTCTCACCTGGGATGTCTTTCCCAATCCCCTGTACCTATGCATATTGTATACATGTTCAGTGATCAACTCCCATTCCACCACCCTTCCAGGTGTGCCAGATCATTTTGATTTCTTCTTCTTACAAAGACAATGCCTTCATTTTTCTCAATTCCCCTAGAGTACATAGTACAGTAATGAGGGAGGGAAACTAGATACTGTAAAAACAGTTGAGTACAAATTCAACTATTAGATAGGGCTCCCTGGGAAAACTGCTCTTAGATATATATCCATTTATGGAACACTAAGTCCAAATGTATTTGTTCTAGATTATTTTAAGGTCAATCTTCAAGTACTAAAGGATAAACTCTAGCATCGAACTCTCTGCATCTTCCCTACGTCACCCAATTCCTCACCTCCCCTTTACTGTCAAGCTTCTAGGGTCACCTTTACAGATGATTCTACCGCCTGACCACACAATAAAATTCCTTGGCACCCAGAAGGACATTAGTAATTTTTAAAAAGTTGCCAAAAGCTTTCTAATTCCCACATCTTAGTCTTGTCTAAACTCTATTTTATTTACTTTCTCCTCCATTGCTCCTTACTTAAAATAGCTCTCCTTCCTATAGTGTTTGAGTTTCTCTTTTTTTTTTTGACACAGAGTCTTCACTCTGTCACCCAGGCTGGAGTGCAGTGTCGCAGTCTCAGCTCACTGCAACCTCCGCCTCCCGAGTTTGGATGATTCTCTTGCCTCGGTCTCCCAAGTAGCTGAGAGGGACTACAGACATGCACCACCATGCCCGGCTAATTTTTGTATTATTAGTAGAGATGGGTTTCACCATGTTGACCAGGCTGGTTTCGAACTCCTGACCTCAAGTGATCCATCCACCTCGGCCTCCCAAAATGCTGGGATTACAGGCATGAGCCACCATGCCCAGCGGGTTTCTCTACGTTTACTAGCCACATTTTTCTCTCCTTAAATGCAGATTCCCCAACTTTTCTTTTGGCTTTTTTTTTTCATTCACAGACTGTGAATATGCAGTCAAATGTGGGCAATTATCCTTTCTGAGTACACACCAGGCACCACTAAGTCTGGGGGTCCTCAGCAGCAACAGGTGAGATGAGTTGTGATCAGCAACAGGTGAGTCTCTTAATGACCCCTGGAGGCCTCGCTGCTAGAGAACTTCACTACTGCCCCCCTGGAGGGGACACAAGGCATAATTCAGGAAGGCTGTTAATTTTACTGTTACTAGAGACAGAGCTCTTTTGTGGACTCCTGCTGAGCAGCCTGGATCATAGACTCCAATTCTCAATATGGTGAGTGCTTTCTGAGCAGCCCCTAACTACTGATGATGAACCTGAGAGGAATCTAAGCCCTCTTTCTGGGTGTAAAATCTGCCATGGGGATCCTACTTGCCTCCATGGCTTCAAATATGACCTTGTTGGGACTCAGAAAGTGATACCCCAAAGACTGGTGCCTTGACATGCTTAGAGGCCTTAGAAGCTGCCTCAGAATCAAGGTCCTTCTAACCTGGTCTTGTCCCACCCCCACCCAGCGCAAGACACAAAGACGGACTTGCTCTGGAATTTCCTCATCTGGCCAAGAAAGTTTAAGTCACAGTACACAGGGGTCACCAACAGAAACACAACTGTCTCCCTCTCCTCCGTGAAATTTCATTATCTCAGAAAAGAAGACTGAGAAACGCAACCACATCTGAGAAGACTCCTTCACAAGATAATACCTGCCTGTTGGGCTCATTCAAATTTCAAGAAAAAAATCATTTCCGAGTTGACTTCTGTCCATTCATTTCCTCTAATGATTGACTGCCCCCTCAGAACAATTGCCTACATCCGCCCCCATCTCCCCGCCTCCCCTATGAAAACGGTATGTACGATTCCGTATTGCACTAGGTTATTCGGTAATCATCCTCTTGTGAGCTCCCCGTGCTATGCCTGTTAACATTTTGTATGTCTTTTCTCCTATTAATCTGCCTTTGTCAGTTGATTCTCAACGAACCTTCAGAGGGAAAAGGGGGAAGTTCTCCCTTGGCCCCTACAACCTCAATGCATATGGCTTCAAAAATTATCTCTCTAGCCTGCGCTTCTTTTTGGAGTCACCAGTTGGGAATTCCACCGTCCTACCAAACATCACAAATCAAGTTTATCACTTTTCCTTCAACCAAGCAAATATTTCTCTTTGTGGATCCTGTCCGTCTCATCTAAAGGTAACATCATTTCCCAATTATCTCTCCTGGCAATCTTTAAAATGATCAGTTTCCCTTATCACATCCCTGCAGTCCTATTTGTCATCATATAGTTTACCTCTGAAATAGTTCACGAACAATCTTTTCCCCCTGGTCCCCCTGCTGTCAGACGGGTCTCCTCTCTCACAGGGTCACATTTAAATGGCCTCCCTTATGGGTTTTCCCTGCCCTTTCTTTGGCCTTTTCAATTAATCTTTTTCAATGCAAATGGTGTCTTCTCTCTGCTTAAACAGAGGGACACATCATTCATTCTCTCATTTCAAATATGCTCAGGCTTTGAACTCTTTCTATGAAATAGAATAAAGCCCAGATTCTTTGGTCATGCATAGCCTCCAGGGTCTGGCCCTAGCCTCATTTTTCCTCCCCACTTCTACTGCTGTTAAAAACTCTGCTCCAAACACACAGTCACAGTAAGCAGGGGTCACGTATTTCCAAGCCTTCATATGCTTCCCTTGGCCTGGAACTGTCCTGATCCCTCTTTCCTACCCAAAGCATCCTCATCTTTTAAGAAAAGGCTAAAATACCATTTCTTTTATAACATCCTACGCAGTTCCCTCCTTCCCCTGTACTACCACAATACATTACAGGTACTTTTATCCAGGTTGTTTAATTCTGCTTGTATAAGTTTGTTTTGTTTTAAAATATGTCTGAATCTCCTATCATCCCGAAATCTGTTTAGGAACTTAAAAAAAATCATTTTAATCAAAATTGCTTCCAAAGGCACTTAAATTGATGCCTTACTCACCAATGGGACCCAAAAATGTTGGTGAGATACAATTAAGTCTTTATTGTTTACCCCTCTGCTTTCTCAGGATGACAGGGCTTGCTAGGGAAGCGCGTTCTAACAACTGGCTTGGATGATTACTGCTCAAGGGAGGACCACACAACTACACAGTGAATAAAAATAAGCCAGAGAAATGGGGCAAAATGAAGATCTTTGTTCTCCGCTTGCCCTACTCCAGCCTCACCTCTTTAAACTGCCTTTATTTTAACTAGTAACTACACAATCTTCTTATTTTAGCTTTGAGAGTTAAACGGCTTGAAGACGTTCAACTCTACAGGCTATTAAATAACATTTATAGGAGGCCATTGGTTTGGACTGAGCTCCTGCACTAGACTCAACAGGCCAAACCAAAATGGAATCACCCTTGCTGAAGTTACACACCACTGAAACCAAGCTGTTTATCTGCGCTTCTGAGAAATCAGGAGAGAGAGAGAATACCAAATCCCCAAACAGGCCAGTTTAAGCAAGCATAAGGAAGTTCCCTCTGCTTTAACCTTTAAAAGGAAAATTAACTTTGAAACAACCAATATGCTTTTTGTTCTATTTCTGCTTTCCTCTACCCTTTCTATTAAGCCAACTTCCTTTGCTTGAGGTTGTCTGATTCTAGAACAGCAAAAGCCAATTAAAAACTTTAAATTTGATGTCATTTTGTCTTTTGACAAAGTAAAAAAGATTGTCCACTGTCACCCGAGATGAGGAGCAATGAAGACCAACACCCATTAGCCCAAAGGTAGAGCAGCATCTGCAACTTGACTGATGGAGGTAAGGGCCCTACCTTCTCGAGAAACAGAGACAACCAAGGGAAGGGAAACTAACCTGTAGGTCCTAACTGCTTGGCAGAAGGAAGTCCACTAAGGGGCCCCTACTGTAGAAGCAGCCAGGTTAACAGCCTTCACGGGCAGGTCTCATCACCTCCCCCCAGGAAGCTGTCTTCAATTCTGCGTAAGTCTTCCCCAGGCCAGCTAGACCACCTGTTGCTGATCTGACGAGTTCCTGCACCTTTTTAAGAAGAGGCCAGAATTCACAAGCCAGGAGATCAGCTCAGTGGGCAAAGGGGCTGTAAACCAAAATGTGATTGACTTTCACTAAACTCCCATAGTCTCACAGTTTTTTAACATATTGAAGAGGCACATCTATGCACAGACTTGCATAGGTGGCTTGGATGATTACTGCTCAAGGGAGGGCCACACAACTACACAGTGAATAAAAATAGGCCAGAGAAATGGGGCAAAATGAAGATCTTTGTTCTCAGTTTGCCCTACTGCAGCCCCACCTCTTTAAACTGCCTTTATTTTAACTAGTAACTATACAATCTTCTTATTTTAGCTTTGAGAGTTAAAAGGCTTGAAGATGTTCAATTCTACAGGCTATTAAATAAAATTTATAGGATGTCATTGGTGCCATTACATTGTGCCATTACATTATGCACAGACTTGCATAGATGTGCATCTTCAGTGTATGAAAGAAGGTAAAACTCTACATTCAACATTCACTAAACAAATACACCTGTCATTAACTAAATGCTAAATCCAAAAGCCACACTCTCTACCTGTGAGGCTTAGTTCTTCACCTGTAGAATGGGAGAAATAATACCTACTCCAAATCTTTAAAGGAATTAAAAGGTGCTGTCTATTTATAGCTTCCAGTCTAGCACTGGCCAATACAGGGAAAGGAGGAGATAGTAGATATACTGAGAGAAAGGGTCTAATTTGGCTCAGGAAAAGTCCTGAAAATCCTATGGGAATAAATTTGGATTAAGAATTCTCTCCCCTGGGGAGAGGAATGGCATGACACTTGCCAACTTGGTGGCAGTAAGAAAGCACTGACTACATGAGAGGTGACAGGTCACTTAAAAAGAGAAGGGTTCAGCCTGTGAAATACCAAAGGCCTGTTCAGAGAGGAAGCAAAAATCACTGCGCCAGTGTGAGAATGCAGGTCTCCATGTAACCCTTAATGGTCCTTAAAAAAAAAAGTCCTCTGGCACCAAGTGCCCAGTACAGCAAGGTGTCCTCAACCAAATGGAAAGACATGCACATTACCACTAACAGGCAGGGGCTCGGTGTGTATCATGCGTTAGGATTTACTGAAGCTACTACAAAAGAGCTGAGCCTCACAACAGGTTAAAAATAATTCTGAATGTAATGGCACCAAAATAACTCTGTCCATGATTTTTCTTGGCTCCTTCTCCAACCTTGGATACATGAAGGTCAATGAGATTATAGGTGATTCCAGTTTCTTTCTTCACTCTTCTGTATTTTTCATTAGCTTTTATGACAGGGAACTGGTTCCAAATAAATTCTACTTTACACTTTACATAAAAACCCAAAGCTTCAGGTGTTTGGGGGTTGTGATTACAAAAATGCAGAAAGATAGAACAGAACAGTCAATCATCAGATAAAATGGTGGCAAATAAAAATATATACCAGTGAACCCCTATGCTGGGCTTATTAATTCTCTTTGAGAACAAATGTTCATTTTGGTGATCTCCCTGGAATGTTGACACGGTAGTCTGCTGGACTTCACAATATCCTTCAAATGATATACCATGACATCAGTGTATTGATATTTTAAAATTAAATGCAAATGAATATGGTCTTGAAAATTTGGAGAAAACTTGATATATTTCAATGAACAAATTGGATCCTGTTAGCATCTGTTATATATTCTTCTAGATAGTATGCAGGGGATTTAAAATGGGACCAGAGTAGATGACTTCTTGATGAGAGTACTAGAAAACTCTTGGTCTTGGTCTATGCAGAATTGCTGAAGTCCCCAACTAATTGCCAAGGAAAGTAGCAAAACCGCCTTTGCAAATTACGACAGTAAGAGAAATCTGACATAGTTGACTCCATCTTGCTTCTGACTGCCAAGCTGTCCTCAGTCATTCCTGGGTATAGGTCAAGCTAACTTTGGGAGAAATTTAGTTTGTACTTTAACCTTCATGCAAGGATGATAATAGCCTTTCCCAAAACTAAACCACCTTTGTAAAACTAATGAAAGCCCACAGGTTAGGATTATGAGAGGGGCCTGAATTCTGCTAAGATGTATGTAAATGAAACAATAACCAGGTATTTTTCCCTGATGTCACAAGACTTGTGACTTCCCCAGTTACTCCTGTAGACAATATTACTATCGTAGAACCTAAGATTGGTGTCTTGAGATGTCTTCTCAGACTTCTGCATTTCTGACGACTAGCTGACTCCACCTGGAGTAGCGATTATATTGGGGGTAGTGATTATATAAATGGAGAAAAATAGAACAAAACAGTCAATCATCACATAAAATGGCAGCAAATAAAAATATATGCCAGTAACCCCTATGCTGGACTTATTAATTCTCTTGCAGAACAAATGCTCATTTTAGTGATCTTCCTGCAATGTTGACACTCTAGTGTGCTGGACTTCATAATATCACACCAGTGTTGGTGACTCAACCAGTCTTGTGGCTCCCCAACCCAGAGGCTAACTTAGCACATGAGGACCATTTTCCACACTTCTATAACTGCATCCCCAACCAATCAGCATTCCCCGTTCTCTACCCCCCACCCACCAAACAATCCTTGAAAAACCCAAACCTACAAGTCTTAGGGGAGACTGATTTGAGTACTAACTCCATCTCCCACATGGTGTAGCTGGCCTCACATCAATTAAATTCTTTCTTTACCGCAACGCCACGGTCTCAGTGGCCTGGCTTATGTGCAGCCAGAAGGAAGACCTGTCGGGTGATCACAGTAACCCCTGTGGCAGGCAGGTGCTCCCTTTACTGACTCCACCACGTTGGTGTCCTGTCCATCACATCCTGTCAGCACACAAGACTCAACTCTTCAGATGCTACAGGTGAGTCCCCAAAAGCTCTACACATTTGACCAGTTACTAAGCTACAGATATGCTAGGGAACACTTAGTTGTCAAGCCTGCATTTTTGAAAGAAATTCCAGCTAAGAACAGGGAGAAAAATCTCTCACCCACACCCCTCTGAGTTTCAGTTCCTAAGAGCTGAGTTCTCGGAGATGGAGCCAGGCCAGAGCAAACCCACATTGTTCTTTCTAGGGCCGCCAAAGGCAAAGCTGGAGAATGACAGGGCAGGAGAGACGGTGCTCTCTTCACCACCCCTTTCCCCATTTCGTGACTCCAACGTAGAGACAGGGAAACTGAAGCTCTGAGACGTAAAGTGATTTATCCAAGATGTTGCAGAGCAAATCAGTGACAAATCTGCAAGCAGAACCCTGATCATCTGACACCTGAGCCCATCTTTCATAAGTTATGAGAGGCAGCTGTGGAAGAGAACAGACTACGGGAAGCCTCGGTAAAGCTCAACTTTTGAGGATGATATTTAAAATAATCTTTGGAAAAAGGTTCTACAAAGGTCCAAGGGAAAGATATTCTCCAAAACAGCATAATATGTTAGGAATATCTTTCCTAAGAGCATAGTGACCTTAAATACTTATTTCAATAGGAGTGGCAGAACAAGAATCAAGTTTTGCCTCAAGGAAAGGGTCATGGTGTCATCCACAATTTTCCATGATTCTGACAATTCATTGTTTAACAGAAAAGAAGAGAAGCCATCTAAAAGGCATATAGCATCACATTTTAAATACGGAAAACACACAAAACTAAAAATCCAATTAATACTTTCTTTTTGTCTTAATTTTAAGTTAGATGTATTTATCTTTTTTTTTTTTTTTTTTTGCTGCAAAAATTAGAAGGCTCAAGCTAGAAGACAGCTGTTATAAAATCAATGAGAATTTCTGAGAAATAGCTGGGTTGAAGCAATGCTTGTATTTTTAATGCATATTTAAATCTTCATTAATATGTTCTAAAATTAGAATGGAGGCCTCAAATTCTTAAAGGTCAAAAGCACTGTTGTATCAAAAATGTGTGCCTTTAGAATTATTTTAAGAAATCTTTACATGAACATGCAGATCACTGGAATCTAACAGGAGAGAATGACAATTTCTACCTTGACTCATCTTAGTTACAAAAACATGATTCTACTGACTTTGCCAAAAGGATATGGGGCTGCAACCAAATCTCTCCTAGCCCTCATTTCTGCCTAGTATATTCACTTATCCACACCTATTTAAAGAGTGTTTACCATGAGTAAAGTCCTGCTGTACGTACCAGGACATAGCAGTGAAGAAGACAGGCAAAGGCCCTGGCTTTCTCGGAGCTTAATACCAGTGGAGAGGAACAGTAAGATAACTTTTAGATAGCAGCAAATGCCATGAAGAAAGTTAACACAGGTTATGTGACTTGTTGCCAGGGGCTATCTATTTCAGCTAGGTTGGCCAGGAAGGGTCTCTCTGGAAGGACATCATTGGGACAAGGAGGAGACAGCCACAGGAAGATCTGGGAGGCAGACTTCTAGAAGTGCCAAGGACTAGAAGGAGAGTTCAGTGGAGCAGCCACCCAGAGATGAAGGCAAGGAGGTGGGAATCCAGCACCAGGCAAAGGCCTGGTGATCATGGCCTTATAGACCTTGTTCAAGTGTTTGGATTTAATTACACTTACAATGGAAGGCCACTGGAGAACCTGATGCAGGAGTGGTCATCAGGGCTGATTTTTGGTAAGTTCCCACTGACCTCTCTGGGTAGCCACCTGAACTGTTGTGAACAAAGAGGAAAGGTATCCTCCAAAATGCCAAAAATCTGCAAATGTTACACACTCCAGATCCTTATTACTTTGGCACCTAAAGCCCTGAATCTTTCTTTTCTCAAAGGTGAATGAATGGGCTGTGCCGTATATTTTTTTCCTTTTGGGCTAAGTAGGGTTGGTAGAAACCACACGAGCACTGGCGGTGTTAAGAAGGCTTGAGTCTCCTAGCGGTAGCCAGGAAGATAAACCCAGTTGCCTGCTGTGTCTGGAGGCCAGACTGCTTGGCCAAAGAAGCAGTGGCCCTTTCCTCCTCTGGGAGTTTGAGGATGGTGGAAGGGAAAATTGCAAACAACATCCAGAGGGATGACACTAAAACTCTAGCATTAAGTAAAATATGTGTTGTTTAAACTCTGATTTCCTGAACAGTTTAAAACTCTACAAGTCAGGGCATCTCATGGTTTATTTTAATCTCTATTAATTTCCATCTGTGTCTACTTGGAGACCTGCTCTTGACAAGCTCTTCAAGGTGGCTAACTGTGCAATATTACCTCTATTAATAGTCTCTCTCAAACCTGGCTCCTAATTGCACTAATAAGGTGGGCCTGCCATGACTGTAAGGAATCCAAACAATACTGCTTTCCCCAGGCCAATCACAGTGTGTTGCTCAACCTAATCAATGTTTGACAAATGGATGTTGAATTGAATTTGCTTTTAAACAGTCTCCATAAATGTACTCACTGTACATTTATGTAAGATAAGAAAGCAGGGAATAGGCCAGGCACAGTGTTCACACCTGTAATCCCAGCATTTTGGGAGGCTGAGGTGGGCAGATCACTTGAGGTCAGGAGTTCGAGACCAGATTGGCCAACAAGGCAAAACTCCGTCTCTACTAATAAAAAAATTAGCCAGGGGTGGCGGCACGAGCCTGTAATCCCAGCTACTCAGGAGGCTAAGGCACAAGAACTGCTTGAACCCAAGAAGCACAGGTTGCAGTGAGCCAAGATCATGCCACTGCACTCCAGCTGGGGCAACAGATTGAAACTGTATCTTTAAAAAAAAAAAAAAAAAAAAAAAAAAAAAAAAAAAAAGAAGCAGGGGATAATTATTATTAAAAACCACAATAAAAAGTAAAAGTTGCCAGGCGTGATGGCTCATGCCTATAATCTCAGCACTTTGGGAGGCTGAGGCAGGCAGATCACGAGATCAGGAGTTCGAGACCAGCCTGGTCAATATGGTGAAACCCCGTGTCTACTAAAAACACAAAAATTAGCCGGGCGTGGTAGCACTCACCTGTAGTCCCAGCTACTCGGGAGACTGAGGCAGAAGAATTGCTTGAACCTGGGAGGTGGAGGTAGCAATGAGCCGAGATTGCGCCATTGCACTCCAACCTGGGCGACAGAGCAAAACTCTGTCTCAAAAAAAAAGTAAAAGTTGCTGGGTGCTGTGGCTCACACCTGTAATCCCAGCACTTTGGGAGGCCAAGACAGGCAGATCACCTGAGGTCAGGAGTTCAAGACCAGGCTGACCAACATGGCGAAACCCCATCTCTACTAAAAATACAAAAAAGTAGCCAGGCATTGTGGCACGCACCTTTAATCTCAGCTACTTGGGAGGCTGAAGTAGGATAATTGCTTGAACCCAAGAGGCAGAGGTTGCAGTGAGCCAAGATTGCACCACTGTACTCCATAATAGCTGCTTCAGGTGACTTTAGAGGTTATTGTTAGATAGGTGGAAGGGATCCTGCAAATTAAAGATAATATAACTCAACGCATGTCTTAGTTCAGGCTGCCATAACAAAATACCATTAACTGGGTGACTGATGTGATGGTTAATTTTGGGTGTCAACTTGACTGGGCTAAAGGATGCCCAGATAGTTGGTAAAATATTATTTTGGGATGCGTCTGTAAGGTTGTTTCTGGAAGAGATTAGCATTTTAATCTACATACTGAGTAAAGAAGATTCACCCTCATCCACGTAGGTAGGAATCATCCAATCCATTGAGGGCTGGACTTAAACAAAAAGGCAAAGGAAAGGGGAATTCCTTCTTTTCTTGAGCTGTGACATCCATCTTCTCCTGCCTTCAGACACTGGAGCTCCTAGTTCTCAGGTCTTCGTAATCCAGGATTTATACCAGCGGTGGTCCCTGCTCTGGTTCTCAGGACTTCAGACTTGGACTCAATTATACCATTGGCTTTCCTGGGTCTCCAACTTGCAGGTGGCATCTCATGGGATTTCTTGCATGAGTCAAGGCCCATAATATATCTCCTCTTATACATGTCTCCACACATCCCATTGGTTCTGTTTCTGTGGATAACCCTAATATAGCTTATAAATAACATACACTTATTTCTCAGTTTTGGAGGCTGGAAGTCTGAGGATAGGGTATAGCATGGTTGGATTCTGTGAAAGCCCTCTTACAGCTTGCAGATTGCTGACCTCCTGTTGTAGAAAGAGCTAGGGGGCTCTCTAGGGTACCCTTTATAAGAGTACTAATTCCATTCATGAGGGCTCTCATGATACAATAACCTTCCAAAGGGCCCACCTCCTAATATCACATTGGGGGTTAGGATTTCAACATATGCATTTTGCAGGGACATAAACATCAGTCCATAACAACCCAGGAAGGTCAGGAGACCTGTCCAAGATCACATATTTATCTGGTAGCAGTGTCAGAACTCACATTCCAGGCTCCTGACTGCTAGCCCCAGTGTTCTTCCTGCACGCATGCAGGGTTACAGAGAAAACCAGAGTAAAGACAGTTAATAGCCATGTGAGTACAGGTTGGCAGGTGGCTAGGTAGAAAGTCAGGGGAAAGAGAGTTAACAACCGAGTGAGTACAGGTTGGTGTACAGCTAGGGAGAAAACCAGGGTAAAGAGAGCTAATGGCTGAGCGAGTTTGGGTTGGCGTGCACCTAGGTAAAAACCAGGGTAAAGAGAGTTAATGGCTGAGCGAGTTGGTGTGCACCTAGGTAAAAACCAGGGTAAAGAGAGTTAATGGCTGAATGAATATAAGCTGGAGTGCTTGAGATGAATAAACCTGTGGTCCTGTAACATATTCAGCAAGTAAACATATCGTTCTCTTTTAATTCCATTAGTGAGTAAGCGAAAGGAGCTTCTTGAGTCCCAATTTTACCTTTCTCTTGTCACCCCGAGTCTTGTCATCAAGACACAAAAGAGAACTTATTTTCTTCTTTTTCTATTATCCATTAGGTCTTCTTTGAAATAATTGGAAACTTTTTCTTAATAGCTAATATGTATTTTTGAATCCTTCTTCTATGCCAGATTCTATGTTACACACATTTAATCCTCAGAATACCCTATCAAGTAGGTTCTATGATTTTCCCTAAGAGGAAAGCAAAGCTATGAGAGGTGACACAAGGTCCCCAAGGTCACAGAGCTAATTAGGTGGAACTGGAATCTGAATCTCTTGGTTCATCAGATTTCAAGGCATGTACTCTTAATCACTATCCTAAATTCTCCATATAGAGAGCCATCAAAAGTCAGTTATTTTTCTGATGCTTATCTGAACCCTGAGGCATAATGGTGATGAAGCCACCCTGCCCTGTCTCTGCTTCCTAAACTGTACTCTTCCCCACCTCCACCCCTTAATGAAGAATTACATTTCTTTATTAAGAAAATTAATGAAGATTTTCTTCATGTAGCCTTTTTTTTTTTTTTTTTTAAATCCTGACACTGACTGAAACATGTAGCCTTATTGATTAAAAAAACAAAACAAAACAAAAACTGGCCAGGCGTGGTGGCTCATTCCTGTAATCCCAACACTTTGCAGGGCTGAGGCAGGAGGATCACTTAGGGGCAGGAGTTCAAGACCAGCCTAGGCAATTGAGTGACATCCTATCTGTACAAAAAAATACAAAAATTAGCTGGGTGTGGCGGTGTGTGCCCGTAGTCTCAGCTACTCAAAAGGCTGAGGCAGGAAGATTGCTTGAGCTGAGGAGTTTGAGGCTGCAGTAAGCCTGAGTGACAGAGTGAGACCCTGTCTCTTAAAAAAATAAAGTAAAAAAGCAAAAAACATCAAAAACCAAATCTTGATTCAGAGAGACATATTCCTAAAATATTATTTCTCTGATTTCTCTGTAATAGTTTGCTCCATTCAAAGATAATGTGAAATTATTGCGGCTCCTTAGTATCTGTAGGCCAAATTCAGTTTCCCATGGTTACTTTCGATGACTGAGTTTGATTTCAGAGCTGAATCTCGATTTCAAAGGACAAAACTCAAGACCAGAAATTCCAAGCATCAAAGTTTTAAAAATCAAAACAATTCCCACTCACTCCTCAACCTTTATTATTTATTTTAGTATATTTCCGTCGGACCTCTGAGGGCTATTCTATTAAATTTATTCTCCCGAATTATATAAAATAGGAAATATTAAGTCCAATGGGCTGTTAAAGCAATCTAGTCACTGGATTTCAGAAAAAAATAAAAATTATACAAAGTTCTTAAAATTATTTTATTACTATCAAGTATTTTTCCAAACAATTCACAACTGTTACCGCTCTTAATTAGTTCAGTACTTCCACCCTAAAGTATTGAAGAACTTGGAATTTGGCAAAACCCAAATCTATTTTCCAGGGCCTTAGCTCTCCCTTGTGTATAAAAACGGAAATGCAGCTTGCTAAAAATTTTGCCCCAGTAAATCTGATGACCCAATTTTAAAAGTTTTTAAAATGCCATTTGATAGAAGAAAAAAGGTCCATGTTTACAAAGCTTCTCACATCTTACAGAAAACGCAAGAAAAGATTTTAAATGACAAAACAAAAGCAGCCAAATATTACAAACATGATGCACATTATGCTTTAGAAAAAGGATCCCCCCACAAAAAAGTCTTGCCAGTATAAAATAAAATATTTTAGGGGAAAAGTATATCTACGAGAATCACTAATGCTGTCAGCTGAAATAGAGCCGAGTGATTCCAGCCCCTGTCTGTGATTTCAGGCTGGATCATACTTAATCTAGCCCAGAGGAGGCATTAGCTTGTTTAAAAGATTTCTAGGGAGAGAAAAATCCACAGCCCACCTCTTCATACCTGTGAGGAAATATTGTATTTATCATTCTGTATTTCCACAGAATTTCAAATATCTTGTTCTTTAACCTTTCTTCGTATTTTCCCCAGTTCTTTGTGACTAATTCACCATGGATTTGTCTGCTGTTTCCTGTGCAGAGTTTAGCAGTTTGGCTTCCTGTGATGAGAGGCCAACTCAGAGAGCTTATCCTATATTTGCAGCTTGGTATTACATAGCTTTTTAAAGACACTGAATTCTCTTGAGATGTATCACATTTTACCTTACTGATTAGCACCTAATATTATAAATGTTAAGAATCTCTCATTTTTTTTTCCTTTTTTTTTTTTTCTTCAGATGGAGTTTTGCTCTGTCGCCAGGCTGCAGTGCAGTGGTGTGATCTTGGCTCACTGCAGGCTCCACCTCCAGGTTCAAGTGATTCTCCCACCTCAGCCTCCTGAGTAGCTGGGATTACAGGCACCCGCCACCACGCCCAGCTAATTTTTGCATTTTTAGTAGAGACGGGGTTTCGCCATGTTGGCCTCGACTTCCCAAAGTGCTGGGATTACAGGCATGAGCCACTGCACCCGGCCTCATTTTGTTTTTTCTACTTTGTTAAACTTTGGGAAGAAGAAAATCCCAAAATCATTTTAGTAGTCAGCAGACATGATGATGAGAACCCCATTTCGGCACGTTCGCCATGGGAAGCTCAGGCTGTCACCTGGTGACAGACTGGTCAAGGAAAAGGAGGGTGTTCTGTCTTTCTGCAAAGTTCCTCTTGAAATTCTATGGCTTCTAAAACTTGCTGTTTTCTATCACCCAATTTAAAGATCTAAAGAAATAAGTCTCATCACCATCATTTATGTAGCATTTATTGGGGCCCAACTGCACAGGACATCACAAAACAAAGCAGTGTCTTCCCTCATCGCCAGGAGCTTATTCAGTATACCAAAAGAAGTGTCTACACATTCAGACATAAGGACCCCATAGTAGGTATATGATGCTGTAAGAAAGGTAACAAGAGACAACAGTAAATAGGATAAACTTTTTAAAATTACAAGACATTGTGATACAAAGGCATACTACTCTCCAGCTGGCTGGCAATTGCATATTATCCAGAGCACATAAGCTAGAATGCATTCCAATTATCTTCAAGTGCTGTGGGGCAAAAATCACTCACGCAGCAATTAAATAAATTCAGGGATATCACTAAATGTTTTAAGGAAAGGAAGGATTCTGAAGTTGGCAGAAAGAGCAAAGGAACAGGAAGAATAGTAAAACAGGCATTCCAGAAACCACCCTCCAGCCCACTTTTTGGCTCTGCAATCACCCCAATTTTGCAGAGCCCCTGGCTCAATAATGATGACTGCCTTATGGTGCTAGAAACAGCACAGCCAGTGTACACAGGGCTGACATTAAACCAGAAAACCCTGGCCCACTGGGCTGGTCAAAATTTAGGTAGATGGAATGCCTGCTCTCACACATAAAGAAGCAAATATATGTTTCCAAGAAATTATCAAGATGGGCCATTTCTTGTGCATGCGCAATTATACATATATATGCGTATATATATGTATGTATATATAATTGCGCATGCAAATATATATATATATGTAATCTGTAATATAGCACTGTTATCACCTTAGGCACACCATAGGAAAGTTACAAAATTGTAATGGATGGAATATTTGTTAACCATGTTAATATTCTCTTTCACGCTTTCTAAAAGAACCATCCCCTGTTCGGGAGAGTTACTCATTGCCTTGAGCAGAATTAGGATAAAGTTGGTATGCAAAGACAAAAATGACAACATCTTTGACTTCCAAAATAGGGTAGTGAATTCCCTTCACCACCTTTACAATCAAGAGCCAAACCTAGTGGACTGGGATTCTCATCTATCGCCTTAACCACTCGGCCACAACTACAAGGCCGAGGACCAGGATTCTCAGAATGGCACCAGAAGCCACAGCACATGGTGCTGTCGCTCGGGAACAGGAAGTTGCCACATGACAGGAAGGCAAGGAGGAGAGCCTTCTTCCATGGAGGAAACAGGAGTCAAGAGGAAGAGAAGTAAGGTCAGGACTGAAGATATTACTACCTATTATATAATAAACAATCTGTCAGGCTGGGCATGGTGGCTCATGCCTGTAATCTCAACACTTTGGGAGATGGAAGCAGGCGGATCACTTGAGCTCAGGAGTTCAAGACCAGCCTGGCAAATGGGGCAAAACCCCGACTCTACAAAACATACAAAAATTAGCCGGGCACGGTGGCATGCACCTGTAGTCCTAGGTACTCAGGAGGCTGAGGTAGGAGGATTGCTTGAGTCTGGGAGGTCAAGGCTGCTGTGAGCCAAGATTACACCACTATACTCCAGCCTAGATAACAGAGTGAGATCCTGCCTCAAAAAAAAGAACTTGTCTGGTCTTTGTCCTGGGTTCCTGGCATGGAGTTTCTATGTTTGACGTCTCCGTAGTGACAGGAATAACTTTGTTCTGATAATGAAGTGTCATGTGTGATAGGCCCCTAAATGGCTCCGGTGGGCACTGGTCACCAGAAAGACCAACGACATGACTACAAGGTTGGGTATTTGAGCCAGTCTGACCTCCAGGTAGGGCAGAGAGGCTGGGGAATGAGTTCAAGCATGTGGCCGACAATCTAATCAATCATGCCTATATATTGTGAAACCCCATTGAAAACTCTGGACATCAAGGCCCAGTAGCACTCCCTGGTTAGTGAACACACTGATGAGCTGGAGGACTGATGGACGCTGACTCCACGAGGAGCATGCAGGGGAGCCCAGGTTTCCTCCCAGACTGCATGCTGTGCTTCCATTCATTTGGCTAGTCCTATTTTTCGAGATGGAGTCTTGCTGTGTCGCCCAGGTAGGAGTGCAATGGCACGATCTCGGCTCACTGTAACCTCTGCCTCCTGGGTTCAAGCGATTCCCCTGCCTCAGCCTCCCGAGTAGCTGGGACTACAGGCACGTGCCACCACGCCCGGCTAATTTTTTGTATTTTTAGTAGAGATGGGGTTTCACCATGTTAGCCAGGATGGTCTCGATCTCCTGACCTCATGTTCCACCCACCTCGCCCTCCCAAATTGCTGGGATTACAGGCATGAGCCACAGTGCCTGGCCTAGTTCTCTTGATTTGTATACTTCATAATGAATCTGAATCGGTTGCTAATGGCACTTTCCTGAGTTCTATGAGTTGTTCTAGCAAATTATCAAGCCTAAAGGGTTCATAAGCCCCTGAATTTATAGTCGGTCAAAAGTGTGGGGGGCCTCGGGACCCCCACAGTGTGGCTGGTGTCTGAAGTCAGGGCAGTCTTGTTGGGGACTATGCCCTTTAACTTACGGAGTCTGTGCTAAGTCTGGCTAGTTTGTGCCAGCACTGAATTGTAGCTGGGTTGAAATGTAATACTCCCCCTTCAGAATCCAAGCCTGGGGTGTTTGGAGGCAGAGATTGAGTGGAAGGGAAGATAATGAGGCACTAAAACTGCTAAAGGTGGATTTATTGGAAAGCTAATGAAGCTTAGGCTTTAGGCCTCTCACTCACAAGTTCCTTCCAAAGCTCTGGGAGGATCCCTCACTATGTGATCCCCAATACAGTTACACACTTTTACACAATTTGCAAACTTAAGACATTTTTGAATTGCTTTCTTTAAAAAGCTCCAGGACCCACCCAACCACCAGATTCTAGAAGCTTCAGGTTTGACAACCCCTGGTGGTGACTTAGCAACTGTTGAGGAAGGGGCCAGTTTCACTGCACCCTGCATGTTCTAGCACAGTGTGGAGAAATCAGTCAAGGAGAGTTTGCAGACTTCCAAACAGAACACAAAAGAGCTAAGAGCACCATGAGGCCAAAGAGGCCAGGGGTCTTATGAGATGGGAGAATGCAGGACAGCTTCTAACTAGTGCCTGTGGCCAGGCTCCAGATTTCAACAGCACATGTCATCAAGGTCTCTAAAAGAATGAGATGAAACCAGCTGCATGTAAAGACCTCCCAGGACAGGAGCAGACCAGCAGCTATATGCTGAGTTCAGTGGAGACCCATGGGGAGCAAGAGAACCAGGATGCTTGCCCCCAATGCCATGCTTAAACACCACATCTTTATCCAGATGCCATCTTGGAGAGGAAGATGGGATGGGAGCCCCCGGGGAAGAGAGAAACAGCCCAGAATGTGAATGTTGAACTGACTACCACAAAAAGATGATGTTAACTTGAGACCAGCTAACACTAAGGACATTTGAGTTTCCTCAGTGGAAATAGCAATTTCAAAACAATGTAAAATACCTTTAAAAAAAAAACTGAACTGTGTTTGAAATTGTGATCCTCCTGATTAAAAACAACATTATGAATGCAGAAAAAAATTCTAAATTCCACCAACTAAACAGATTATCTAAAGGACACTGTAGGAATTTTTAGCATGCCATGATTACAAAATAAAACCTGTTTTCAATGAAACCAAAACACCATTTGCAAAGAAAGTGATCATAACACTTAAATTTAACCTAAGTGTGCTAAGGCAGGGATGGCTAAATATTCACCAAAATTTTGTTTTCCTGGGCTCACAGCCAGACCACATTTCCGTCTCTTTTGCAGCTGGAGTGGCCACATAACCAAGTTCTAGCCAATGGAACTATAACCATTTAGGCAGGGCCCATTAGACTTCCATACCCACTACTCCATGCTGTTTTCCCCACTTCCAGCTCAAGTGGATGGAGATGACCAAGCTGGCAGAGGCTCTGTCAGCCTGGAGCCCTGAATGACCCTATGGAGAACAGCTGTCCTCACCAATCAGGAACACCTACCATGGACTTTCATGGAAGGGAGAAATCAACTTCTATTTATTTTTCTGGATAGGTCCATGGACAGGGTATGTTGAGGTCCATCTGTTGCAGCAGTGAACATTACCCACATCTATCTATACCCTTATCTGTCAATCCAGTGCTACTTCAATTTGGCAACCGATGGGCACTTAGTATTTGTACACAGAAGTCCTAAATTCTAACAAGACACAGAGCTAGCTTATCAACTAGTCAGGAAAGCAGGCAGGTTGGCAACTACCGAGAATACTAGGAAACTGTGACTGAAGGACAAGCAAAGAAATGTTAAGAGGACAATTAAAAGTGCAATAATATTTCTCTGTGAAGGTGCCACAGGGTAGGCAGCAATTGAATTGGGCCTTGAAGGAGGAGGAAAGTTCAAGAGAAAGAGGAAGGTAGAAAAGTTCAATCCAGACTGAACATGAGTTTGCAAACATTTTATTCATGGGGCTGTGATACTAAAGACAGAAAAAAATATTGTTCTGTTCACCCCAGGGAAAAGAATCAAGGCCTGTGAGGAGAAGCTACAAGGAAAGAAGTTTCTATTCAAAGGGAGGAAGAACTATTAATCAGAGCTGACCACGAACTGGAGGGGCTACACAGACAAAAAGGTAGGTTTTCCTTTTAGGGATGGCCAGCCTCCTGGCACAGAGATTGCAGAGAATGTGATTTAAGCAAGGGATGGGAAGCTGTTCCATTCAACTGCCTTGCAGCTCTGCAATGCTATGTATCTTGGATGTCTCTGCCAAGCAGGCTTTGTACAACATTGCCAGGAAAAAGAAGAATTATTTTAGCCCTGTTACAGCATTTCTTACACAACGGTCCTTGCCAAACTCCCTTTCAAGGCCATGTTGGCTGGGTTCATGCAATGTGTTAAATCATAAGCCAGTAGAGAACATCTCTTCACATCCAGGCCCATGAGAACCCCTTCAATATCATTTTATCATCAAAAAAGCTTAACAGGCTGATATTAAATAGGATTGCTGCTGGTGAACACCAAAGACAGGAAGCATCTACTTTGAATGTTTAGGCCATGGGGCATGTTGCATCCATTGCATGTCCTGGTTAATAGCAAGTTGCCAGTTTCATACCAAATACGGGCATGCAGTTTTCAAAAGATTAGATTACATAAAGATATGTTACAATAAAGCTGTTTTGAGAACAGTTTCGTCCTTCTTGGATGACTTAGTATGTTGCACGGCATTTTAGAATTACAATTATAAAAACCAATTTTCACAGTGCAGTTTTGTAAAACAAACTAATTTTCCATTTTTAAATGTGCATGTTGTAGATAAAAGGAAGTCTACTAGATGCACTAAAAAGAGAAATGCTCTCCTAACACTGCTGATAAGTTAGTCACTTTCCCTTTCCTCTTATGGTTGTACTTTCATTTTCACAAACATTCACTGAGTCTCTATGCTAGGCACTGTGCTAATCATCAGGGATAGAAACTGAATGAAAAAGAGAAAACAAAACAGATATCTTAAACTGGAAAACTTCCTGAGATTCGTAATGTTGTTTTTCTTAAGGGCAATTCCCAATGATTATTTTTAAAAAGTTAAGTTCAGCTACATTCTTGCCCAATAAACAAGGTTATTTTGCTTTTAATGTCTGGAAAGTAAACATATCAAAGCTTAGCTTTAAAAATTTCGCCCAGCCAGGCATGGTGGCTCACACCTGTAATCCCAGCACTTTGGGCGGCCAAGGCAGTTGGATCACCTGAGCTCAGGAGTTTGAGACCAGCCTGAACAACATGGTGAAACCCCGTCTCTACTAAAAATATAAAAATTAGCCGGGCGTGGTGGCATGCTCCTGTAATCCCAGCTACTGGGGAGGCTGAAGCAGGAGAATCACTTGAACCCGGGAGGCAGAGGTTGCACTGAGCTGAGACCACACCACTGCACTATAGCCTCGGTGACAGAGAGAGACTCTGTCTCAAAAAAAAAAAAAAGGTTGGCCCGGATTATTATTGTCCCATCTGCTGTAATAATACTCCAGGTACTCAATTTATTGCTTAAATAAAATTTTCCCAAGCTCAGAAATATATATTAACCAAAAAACTCTTCATATTATAGAATGAATCCTAATTACATAACTATAATCTCAATAGTGAAACAAAGAAAATTCATAGAATCATATTCTGAGGTCACTGGAATATTTGACTAGATACAACAAACTAATCACACAAATGTTCTATTTTATACACAACTCTTCAACCACAAATAATGAGCAGTGCTTTTCAGAATCACAGGCTCCCATCTTTTCGAAATTTAGGTCACATCCCTCTCATCATACAACATCCTGAGTAAATCACATCTCAAGTGGTGACAAGACCTGTTCGCCTTTGATATTTAATCTCAAAATTTTGCCCACTGCCTTTCTACCCACCTACCCACTTAAAACCTGGGTCCTAAAATCCATGTTTCACAAAGCTTGGGAACCGTATTCCCTTTGGATAAAACGAACAACTCCTCAAAACTTTTGTTTTGCTTGGTTTTTACCCAACTACACTTACTATTTCCAGCATGCATTTACTGGCTGTGTCTGGAATGCACATCCCAGGTTGCTGTGCCTTTCTAGGTACTAAGTCTACTCCCAAAAATGGGAAGTAGAGCTAACCCTTCGAATGGAACAGTCACTCGGGCCTCAGTGTTCACACACGCGACTCCTAAGAGCATTTTGATATTTCTGTGCTGCCCAAGGAACATTCTGAGATTTCAGTCCTCAGTCAAAATGAGAAATCACCATTTTCCAAAGGGAAAACAACATAAACAAACTCCCGAATAACATTTCCAAGCATCGGTGACCCGAGTCCCACGCTCTAATCTGTGTTTGTGATGGACAGATCAGATCAAGCCGAAATCGAGCATGCAGACACATAAGCACCCACCGATTCTGTGCTTTCTAACCAGCTGTGTGTCCTGCATAGCCACGCCACCTCACTTCTCTGGGCCTCAGTTTCTTCATCAAACCAAGCAAGTACAAAGATACCTTCCAGCTCTAAAAGTACTATGGGTCTACAAAATAACAACACAGTTAGAAAACTCTGCTATCCCTGAAAGATCTGTGCAGACCTTGCAGAAGTAAAACCTCTATTAAAGACCATGAAATGAGGGGGAACTATTAAAAAGATCTCTAAGGTGCCCTTCCACATTTTGATTCTCAGTTGGAGAGAGTGAGGCATGACCAGGCAATTGGTCATAAAACATTAGTGGGTCTCATAGGTCTCATAATCCTGTGCTTCCAATGGCCAATTCTGCTCTAGCAAAAAATTCTGCATATTTTTTTCCAAGCACTGCCTTGAAATGCAGAACGACTTTATCTTTTCATGCAACAGCAGAATGACTTTATGCAACAGCAGAATGACTTTATCTTCTGTGTTCAAGAGCCCCTTCCCTTTGATTGCGAACTCAACCTCCTCAGAAAATTCCAGCTCTAGGCCCCTAGTTTCTCCAAGCCACCAAAAACACTCCACCTAGTGAGAACAGGTTAGAAAAGCTACGCTTACCCTTAGCCACTGCTTCTCCGTGAGGGCGTCACTGTAGTCCACGTCACGGCGCTGGCGAGACCCCCTCCCAAATATTTTCTCCTCCTCTTCTTCACAGGTGAGCCTTTCTACTTCAGCGTCATCCTTAATGATCCAGGAGGGCAGCTCATCTTCCTCCATTAAGCGGGGCTTGCGTTTCGGGTTCCGGGCATCTTCCCTCCGCCGGTCCATGTCCATCCGCTGGAGACATTAATAAGAGGGTCACTGAAAGTCAGGGCTTCTGTATGGTACAGACTTTATAGTACTACACAACTTCCCCAAGTCATTTCCTATGGCTGCAGGGTCCCTTTCAACCTCTCTCATCCTGGTTGACTTGTTCTAGCTCATCCCTAAATATCTAGGGAGAGATTCCATTAAGTAAAATCCCTTCCCTTTCTCTGTACCCATCTTTTGAAACTTATTCATACATTTAAAAAGTACTCTTAAAGAATTTCCTTTTCTTAGTCTGTGTGTGTACAAAACTTCCTCTTTAAAGTAATAGTGAAAAAATTCAAATTGGGAATGCATTTTAAAAATATGACCTCTTGGCTATACAACTCATTGCTTCCCTGGAAGAAACTTATTCTTTGAGTAAAGAAAAGAAAGATCTTTAAGTAAGTTTCCTTTTATTCAATAGGGCTTGTGCTTTGAATTGAACAATCAGCAGTAAAAACAAACGGGGACCCAAGGTATCAGTACAGAATAGCTACCCACAGTTGAACATGTGGAAGAGACATAAATGGTTTCACTAGTCCATTGGCCATGAATATACTAAATTTTCAATACCTCATGGGCACTGTGGGAGGAATGCTCTTGAATTCTTGACATTTTAAACTTTGTGCTCTTATGAAAATATTATACCACAGACAGACAGAGCTCAGAGGTAATCGCATCCCAACTGATCTAGTTGTAAGTGAAATGGATTCCTTTCAGAGCCTTCAAAATGCCTACTTCCCCACCTTCTCTCTTTTTAATAATCCAGTTCACTTGTAAATAAACTAAGGGCCACACACTTGGCTTTAATCTATAACTAAACAATACGATGGATTTTTAAAAAATAAACTGCCACTACATATCCACAGACGTTAGTTATGTATAAATATAAACACTAGCTAGATGTGTCATTTCCACAGTGAAATGGACCATCAATCATTGTTATTCACCTTTTCCTTCTTCCTTTGGTTCTACCATACTGAAATTGGGATTCAATATAATGTTTTCTTAAAAGTTAAAACTGATAAAATGTAAATGAAATATCTACGCAAACTCAAATATGACCTCTAGAACCTATTTTAAAATTAGTGGTCAAAGCTCTTTAAACTATATGTCTTCCACATTTTTGGAAGTCATTACATTTCCAGAATCTGGTAGGCTTGGGAGACGGGTGAAGTCCCATTGATTGATAAATGTGGGCACCCTCCTCTGTCATGTGCTATAATCAGCTCACGATGCTTAATCCTATCTTCTAATGCTTTGGTATCAGAAATGGATCCACCAAACCTTCATAATTGGCACACAGAGGTTGCCTTGTTTATAGCAGTATCTAAAGAGGGGCTTCATGAGGCAACCTCCTAATAGTTATTAGATAGCTAATAAGAAAAAAAAAATTTTGTTAATGTCCTATACTGAGATGACAAAACATTGCCATTTCAGTCTTTGGTTTTACTGCTACTATTATCTATAGCAAAAAAATAGCCTTTGAGGTATGTTTAATCAGTATATTTCTATGGACATTATTATTGCTAATATATTTGTCCACAATTGAGAAAATAAATCTTTTCTGATAAAAAAGTAAATTATGCACTTGTTTCTTTTTTATTTTAGGAAAGGTAGATTTGATTACATAAGATAAGCTTAAAGTCTTAATAACTGCATCTCTCCCTAGAGATTTCCACCCACAGAATACCAATATAATTAATTCAACATTAAGGCAAAAGTCAAACTTACTATTTAGTTACCTTGTGAATAATTGGTCTTGAGATCTGATTATAAACCTTATGCTTACAAGTACAATTAGTTTTAAAAGTGCTTTTTCCCTTTGTAGAGAACATAGCATCTAAAAGCTTAATGTTTGTATGTTAGCAAAATGTCTCAGATACATATCATGAGCTGCCAAAGATCTTTTTGGTAAAATTCCTAAGTAATTGGTATAAAAGATACTTTTTCTGAAGTTACATTTTTAGAAGGAGAAAGCAAGACATGCTTTTTTTAAAAGGCTTTATTTTAAATAAACTATCTGCTTATCATGTGTAAACCAGTGTCTATGATATAAAATCAAATAATAAGTCTGCATTAATTTTATAGAGAACTCATTCTTTTCTAATAATGGATAAAGAGTTTAAATATTTAAAATCCAAAGATTTATTCTAGCTCACATTCCATTCTTGTTTCTCACCAAACTTTTTAATCTGTAGCTGGCAGAGATTCAAATTTTATTTCCTGCCCCCAAGTGGAGGTGCTAAGGAATAGTGAATTGGCCAAAGGCGGCCGGTGGATTAGAAGAAACTAAACCAAACCTAAAATCTGTCTAATCCTCAAAATAGAAGCCAGCCTTTAAGAAACAAGCAGAAAATTCACAAAATCAAAGGGCCTACAAAAAGTGTTCCCTAGCCAGCCTCACCTGTGTTACAAGCCTGTTCTTTGAGTGGTAAAAACGTCCCAAGTTAAAAGAAGGCTGTGCCTTCCAAGACATTCAGATTGTTTCTGAGGTTTTCAATTTCTACAAATAGCCCAAAAGTAAGGCAGGAAAGTACACTTACCCCCTTACTTCAGGGCTGCTGATAGAATTCTCCATTTCTGGGCCTAATCTAATTTGTATAATGGCAAGCAGCTTGTCCTCTCCAGTGTCTTGAGAGTATCTGAGGCTTTGGCAGTGCTGAATTATTGCCTAACAGTGATCAGCTGAGGGTCTCTTGCTTGAGTGTTCCCCAGTAATCTGCCTTTTAATTAGTTCTTAAAGGAGAGAGAGGATGTCTATTTCTGATGTGTATTTTTAACCTCCCTAAATAGAGAATATTGTAATCTTTGATTATGCTGACCAGTGTGAGTTAAGAAATCTAGACTTTATGAATGCCCTACATTGACCATGCTGTTAAGTCTTTCTTACTATCATTCCTCTCTGCAATAGCTTTACTTGGGAAGGGTGGTTCATTTCGGGGACGGAGGGAGAAAGGGAAGTGCATATTCCAGTTTAGTAGTTATTCCCATAGCTACCTGAATTTTCCTGAGAAAGAAAATTTTATTGTGGATCATTATATACAATCAATGTTCTCAGAAAAAAAGCCACACACACAAAACCCCAAAATAACATAAGCCTCTCTAAACAGCTAGAGTTCCATTCTGTCTAGGCTAAAAAGGTGGAGATTGCAAACCCTGTGGATCATATTTGGCCCACAGTTGTGTTTTGTTTGGCATGCAGTGTTATATAATAACTTAAAAAGTTGAATTTAGTTGCAGCGTTTTAAAATCTAGAGATCACATATAAAAACCTAGACTTCCAGCTCCCCTTGAAAATTTGTCATTTCTGGCGACATAGGTCTCACATTTCTACCTTGCAGCTCTGTCCCCCCATAGACAAAGTATCTCCAGTACACCTACCTCTGCCCACTTGCTTCACACATGCAAATTACTCATGTAAGATCTGATGGCACTCAAATTTGGGACCTCTAACTTTAGGGTTCTGCAGCATTCAACCACCAAAGTTGTGGTTTATATTTACTCCCTCTGTAATCAGTCTTTGATGAAGATGAAAATGACTGAAGATACTGGAGGGAAATCCAACTGATTTTGATCCTTAAATGAAGTCTACACGTTTATGCACACCTTGAAGGTTCCCATTCATTTAAGCAGGCTCTCGTCAACAATTTGAAGAGGCACATCTGTGTTGTTTTAGCTGTTGTCCACCTATCTCCCTAAGGAGCATGTTGCTTTGATCCTGTAAGGGCACTGTTGTAAGTTCCAATGCCTATAGGAGCCAGGTAGGCTTCCTGAATGAAATTGGCCTGGGATTAGAAATGAGCTGGGAGCAGGAGGGGGTCTGTGGTAAGCTGTAGACCGCGAGGCCTGTCCAGAGAGTGCAGCTGCTACTCAGCCCTGGCCAACTCTTTCCACACAAAGATGTGGTCCTGGTACTGCCCGATCTCATTTTTCAAGAGAAGCCAGAAATCAGGATTCTTTTTTATGTTGGCAATGAATGGGAAATTTTAAAAAACGCTGCGTGGGCCAAACAAAATATGTCTGCAGGCTAACTCCAGCCAGTTTGCAGCCTCTGAACTGAAGGAAAGGCATAGGCTTTACGAATGAAGTTCTGCCAGGCACGCAGGCTCCAGACATTCTGCTTAACAGAAAAAGGGGCAGAGGAATAAAGCATTTGTTTTCATGATTTTCTGTAACATTACCATAAAAAGGTCAAATTCTTCTTCTCGTCGAGCAATCATTTGGTTCAGAGTCTCATCGTCCGGTACTTCATCTTCTTCCTAGGGTTAAAAACAGAGTGATTTCAACCAGTGGACAGCTGGGGCAAGTGATTTTAACCTTGCCCCAGTGGACAGCTGGGGCAGGGTACAAACAAGTAAGTGATCTGTCCTCCAGACCAGAGGGGTCCCATTTCTCAAGCCAGAAAGAAAAGGGAAGGGGTTGCTGGATTTAGTACTTGCCATTATTACTTTACAAGCTATTAAAACCATCTTTCCAGAGCAAAATCTGTTCAGGGAGGAAACTGTGGTGCACTATAAGAAATATGAGTTCTCCTGGGTGTGTATCTTGATTCTGTTACTTTTAAAACAAGTTACTTAAATGTCTCCCCGCTTCAGTGACCTCACTGGTCACATGAGTATGACATCTACTTCACATGGGGATGTAAGATTTTAATAAGGAAATCCATAGGAAAAAGTACCTAACATTAATTCTTTTAATTCCATTTACCTTATGCCAAATATAAATGCTTATTTTCAAATCCTTTCAAAAAACATAAGTATGTGAAACCTTGTTACTAGGCACTAAGGCAATAAAAATCACATATATGTGCCAAATATATAGCCTTTGAAGTGTGCTTACTATATTTCTATGGGTATTATTGTTAATGATTGGAGCTATGGATGGGATAACTAAAAAGGTATCAGTAGCAAAAAACTCTCAAAATTATACTTAATTAAAATAATTTAAATGAAGCAGAGAAAGCAATTACATATGGGCTAAAATTTTCATTTTATACTATGTCAAACAAAGGTACATTATCTCTCTGCTAATTCCTCAGAAACCAACAGTTCTCAGGATTTTTAGCAATGTTATAGGATGACTTCCACACTTTTAAAAAATGATTCTAAAAGTTCGGCATATGCTACAGGCCTTATCTTCCCAAATTATTTTTATCATATGCTGAGTGGGCTTGTTAAAAATCAAATGGGGAATTTCAGTGTATCAGTCGAGGGAAGAAAGGGGAAAACACAGAACTTCAAACATCCAATTTCACAAACTGTATGTTCAAAAAGAAGCAACTTGTTTCAGAGAAAGAGTATGAGTGTACTAGCGGCTCAAATGAGATGACTGTGTCGGCTCCCAAGATAACGTCTTTCGCACTGCAGGAACTTAATAAGTGTTAGAACTGAATGCAATCCAATAAAGTAAAAAAACTACAATTCAAGATACTAATTATTTCTGAAAAACCTTCTTTTCTAGTTTGCCTCCAGATTGATTAAAGTCAATTTGTCTAAATATTACATTTCATCTGACAAGGACACAGACTAACTGGGAGTGGGTTCAGACTTCACAGTACAAAATATCTGGTAATGTCTCCTCTGGTGAACAGATGTCCCGCTTTGCCTACTTTCTTCCTAGAACCACACATTACCCTCTCATCACCTGTACAATGAGGGGCTCAGACAATCGCATGCCCAAGATGAAAAGATTCTCTTGTAAAGTGCCTGTTTATGACCTTCATGGAACACCAAAAAGCTGGAAGTGCACAATGCATCTTCCTGGGTTCACTGCGCCCCAGCACTTCATGGTCACATCAACCATGGTGATGCCAGCCTATGTTGTCCTGATCTTTCAGAACCAGAGTCTTTGACTGCAGTCTCTCAGTGTTTTCAGACATCTTTACATCAGGACACAGGCCCCCCTGAAAATGGTAACATTTTTCTCACACACTGGCAACCAACAAGGGATAGAAGCCTCAGCAAGGCTGCTCACAGCTAGCCTTGCTGGCAGGACAACTGGGAGGCGAGTGCACTTCAGGCCCCACCTGGCAGCCCTCGGGCCCAGGAGAGATCAGCATCTCCCTGCGGCTTAGGAAGGCTGGAAAAATCCAGGCTTCCTTGATTCTCAACCAGACCAGGTACTATTTTCACAAGGCCTACACAAAACAAATAAGCAAAAATGTAGTGGAGACGACTGGCTAAGTGTCAGCTCTGCTCATATCTGCTTTGTCACAGTATAGATCATTCGCCATATTGTTTTTTTGGAAATGTCCAAGTGTATAAACAACAAAAAAAATCACCTGACAATTTGACTCCATATCTGTATCAAATATTCAATTTCTAGAATCAGAAATTATAAATTATTTGAGATAAAAATTTTTCAAATGTGTGTGGATAGTGAGTGCATGTGCATATGTATTTTTTATCATTTTCATGAAACTCAGTGAATAACTAATCAAAAATATAAGACCGACAAATTAGGAGGCACAATACAAAAGTGCTCTTCAATTTGCAAATGGGTTCATTTCAGGATACCTTTAAATATCAAGCTTTACTTCACATTTAGATTCATTTTAGAAAAAAAAATATACAGACAGTCTCTGGCTTAACAACGGCTGGACTTAGGATTTTTCAACTTTATAATGGTGCAGAAGGGATGCACATTCAGTACTCCACTAGACTTAAGATGGGGCCATGTCCTGATATTTTCAACTTATGATGGGTTTGTCGAGATGTAACACCATTGTAAGTTGAGGAGTACTTGTTTATAAGACTTTTAAAAGACTCAGGTTCATAATTTATAGAATATGCAAAAACACATATCCTATTTAAGGCAAAAATCAAATTACATTTAATATATGCAATGAAAACAGTATTCCACATGAATATGTAAGGTAGACTTACTCTTCAATTTGTAAGTATGGGCACACACAAAAAATATGTTCAGCCAGTTTTATGATAAGGACTTCTGCTGATATTCTGTAGTTTGCAACACTATATACATATGTTTAAAAATCTATTTCAAATCCATTTTGGAATGAATATTTATAAAATTACTAACATTGGCAATCTAAAAATAATACAAATGACAACTCAACATTCCCCTAATAAAAACCTAATCAATGCATTCTTCATACAACCCTGACAAATAAAGGCTGTTTAACCAGTTATTTTTCCCAACCTTCAGACAGCTCTTAAAGAAAAATTTAAAGTAGAGGTTAAGGTCATGCTTTCCAAGAGCAAGTATAGCTAAATGTGAGGAAGATGGCTGTGAAGGTTTGTCCTACAAACATGTTGAAGCTCTGTGATCCCTGATCAAAAGGCAAAAGAGACAGAGGGCTCTGGAGGATGAGAGAAAGGGGCCCCCTTCCATTTATGTCTTGTCTCGTCCGGCTGATTCTGTCCCTAAAGTATCCTCTCTGCAGTTCTGCAGCTGCCCTACAGAAGGCAACACTGATGGTACAATAAAGCAGCTGGTTTTACCACCCTGGGAAAAAGGAGGGAGCACCCACAGGCCAAGCCTTGAGGTTCCTCCAGCAATAGCTCTTAAGACACTCATTTTGGATAACTTTCAGAGGCTTTCTGTGGTTGGGATCTAAAACAGCAGTTTATTTCTTCATTTTCATTAACGCCAGCCCAGGAAGTTTTTTAAACAAAGGGATTATTCTTAGTCCTTCAGAGACAAAAGGCCACTGTTTGATTTCATAAACTTGGGGTTTTCTCTAATACCTCATTTTCCTCTTCATGCTCCAAGATGGCCTGCAGGAATGCCCTCCGCTCGTGGCTTGAAGACTTTTGGTCAAACATGCCTGCCTGGATCACTTTCTGATCCACGTTCAGCTTGTATTTTGCGGCTGCGAGGATCTTTTCCTCCACGCTGTTCACGGTACAGAGCCTCAGCACCCGGACCTCATTCTGCTGCCCGATGCGGTGAGCTCGGTCTTGGGCCTGCAGATCCTGTTTGGGGAGTCAATATGCTATGAGGACTGAGATGCCTGGCATAGGCATCCAAAACCAGACCCCACCCCAGAGGGAAATATGGAAGGCTTCTGTATTTTACCTTCACTAAGGTAAGATTTTGCTTACATTTTAAAAATACACAAGTTACGTTTGGAAAAATTCAATGTCATTCCTAGTTGAAGAAACCTGGGTTTAAATTAACCAAGCCAACTGAAATACATCTCAGGTTTTGAAATCCAGGTATCACATTGTTTTTATCTGTCTCTAGGTTCCCCATCAGATTTAGTCCATATCTAAAACATTAAACAAGACACCAATGTCCAATGTCAGAATTATGACTTACATAACACCTACAATTAACCTGAAGTTGCAAGAAACGCCTTTTCTTTGGTGTGATGTGTTGAAGATTATTTTAAAAATATCACTGAGTTGTACATTCAGGTATTATACATACATACATCTTACCACACACACACACATACACACACAGTGATTGCTCAGGTAGTCAATTTCCTAGAACCTAACCTTACCAAAGACTCGGTCTTCAATTTGGGAAATCAAAAGGATTGCTAGTTGGGTAGTCAACTAGTGAACTTTTGGGGACAGAAATTTGTCACTACCTATTAGAAGTGTTAAAACTGTCTATGTCTCTGACTCAGAAATATCACTTCTGGAAATGTATCCTAAACAAATAATCATAGATATGCACAAAGATTTAGAAATAAGGATGTACCTTCTCAGAATAATTTACTATCTCTAATGGCCTTTTTTAAAAAAAAGAAACATTCAACAATAATGAATTAGTTAAATTATAGTATCCTACTATATGTATGTATCAACAAAGTATCATAAAAATTATATTGTAGGAGATTTAATGACATAAGTGAAAACAAGTTAAAAAGAACTGTATGCATTCTGATCTTACATGTGCAAATTTATCTATATAAAGAAAAAGGTAGGAGGACAAACACCAACATACCAACAACATAAATCTCCAGGTGATAAGATTATAGGTGTTATTTCATTTTCTTCACTTTGCTTACATTTTGCTTTTTTTCTGCTTTAAATGTTACTCATATATTAATAATAAGAAAAAAGCTTTAATGAAATCTTTAAATAAAAACCTTCATGAGCCCATGAAACAGAATTACCTAATTTTACAGCTACATAATAAAAACTTCTTGGCATGTGGCTTTTATTCATTGTGGTCCAGGTGATGTTATCTGGGCCAATGCTAATTAGTTGTTTACACATGTCTCCCATTAGACTGTATAGATTTTTAGGGCAAAGGTCTGTTTTCTGTATCCCACATCCCTGGCACCATAGTTTGCAGAGAGCTGATGCTCAACAGCTGTAAACCCGTCTTCTTGACCAGACAAGTCTCCTGGTCACCTGTTGTAGCACAAGAAGGCAGCAGACAAAAGGCTGCCCTGGAGATTTGTGTTTGCTGCAGGGACTTTTAAAATTAAGTAGCCAATTAGGCAAAACTTTTTCCTCAGCAGATATTTGAATAAGTTAATATAAATATCACAGTGCTAAGCCATGAAAACAGCTGGGACCCATCTATATTAGATTATTTTCTAAAGAGAATGTAAGGTGGATCATTCAAATCCAAAGGGGACAAAAAACTCTAAAACACCCTAAAGTTCCTTTTTAAGCTTTTCGTTCAACTGTCTCTCTCAACATATCTTCACCAGACCTGCTAACAGCAGTCAAGATGACAAGGTCTGTGTCATCAGGCTTTTCACTATCTCCTGGAACAGAGGCCAACAGTCTCTAAAATGGGCGCAATAAGTAAACATTCTATGCTGTCTGGCCCAGAAGCAAAAATTGAACAACTGTTCTCACCAGAAAGCTGATACTCTTTTTCCCCACCATTTTCTAATTTATACTTTAAAAAATGAAAACCATTCTTCACCTGTGGGGGTGCAAAAACAAGTGGCAGGTCAGACCGAGCCCGTGAGTAGTAGATTGCTGACCCTTGTCCAAGAAGATGCTGACAAAACCACAAAAATACTAATTGCAGGGGGCAGCAGAATATGAATAGAACAAGTGAGGAAGCAGGGCACATGGACAACATAGGAACAAGGTCAGACATTACAGAATCCTTGGGAAGCTGCAATAAGTTTTGTATCCTTGGGAATTTGCTGCAATAAGTTTTGTTTGGTGGTGGTAGCAGTGATGTGTGTTTGTGTGTTTCAGATCACCCATCTAATTGGAAGGTCACAAAAGCTAATATTTCTAGGCTGGAGAAGTTTAATGAAATGTAAGCTTGAGTCTCTAAGCCAAAATGTGGGGGGAAATATTGTGACAAAGAAGTGCTGTAATTATTGGATGGATTACTTGATATTTCTGAAGTCTCAATTAGGTGGTCTGAAACTTCATCACACTGACTTAGGTCTGATAATACTTGAAGCTAAGAGCCTGGTCTGAGAAGAGGGTCTGCAAGCTAAATGTGGTTGACCATTCCGTAATAGCAACACAGCTGCAGCTCCGTGGGTAAAAAACACAAGTACCAACCCATGTTTCTAATCAACAGTTTGGAAATGAGAGTCTTGGCAACCTGGTGGGATTTTTTTGTTAATTCCACAATCATGAGTTCTATCTTTGCTTCTAGGTAGGGTCCTTAATTAGCAACATTAAGGCCTCTATCTGTCAACCTATGTCAAATCCCCTATTTTCACCAATGTGCCTTAATTTTGATTCAACATGATAATGCGTACTTATAGAAATTTTTCTTCAGTGCATGCTGAAATTAACCTGATAAAAAGACCTTCACAATTTTCATTTTGGGGGCTATGCAATCTATATGCAAGGGTGCAAGGTAGAAAGAGCTCAAACCCAGTATTCATACTGAAACCTAAACAGACATGGGTGTGAATGATCCTGGTGGGGTGCTCATGAGCAAGCTAACATTGACTGGTTTCCTTATGTAGAAGATATTTTGAGGATTACTTGAGGTGAGGTATGCAAAGTGCCTAACAATATTCAGTAGAGTTCTGTACCTTTTAAATGAAAACTCAGATGGATCTTTATCACTATAAAATCACTGATTCCTGAAAAAGAAAAATTTGACCAAACTAATGGTCATGTTCAGTGACAGATGAAAAATCTGGTCAGCTCAGTTTATTCAATCAGGTGGAAGCGAATCTACCTATGGCAGCTAGAAATACTTGCAGAGGCCCAGTGTGAGGAACCTGTTGTAAATTCCACCAGAGAAAATCTGGGATCCTGTGTTTTGCTGCCGAAGCTTTAGTTCACACGTAGTTAAGAGGGAACTATTTCATGTTACTGCAATTTACTTTGATTCTAGAGTTCAAAGTTTTTAACAGAGCTAGAGAGAAAGAACGAAAAAAAACTGAGAGGCGGGTTGGGGTGGAACATCATACAGATGTCCCAGAGTTATTTTCCATGTTAAATTAGCATTTCCTGGAACAGTGGCTTTTAGAATTTATACTGTGCCAGTGAAGGTAAACATCTAAGAGTCAGTGGAAATGCTTACCTCCGGAGACAGAATACAAGCAAACTCTCCATTCACCTATAGATAGTCTTCAATACTTAGGTACCAGCAAGGATAATCTAAACATCCAATCACATTGAGCACACCAGGAGGAGAGGAGTCACATCACGTCTTCCTTCCTCCCCCTTAGATACCCAGCCTAGCTCAGTGCCTGCTGCATAACAGACACTCAATAAATGTTTGTGGAACAAATACTGAATCCATAATGCTAAAAAGGAAAACTGCAGATCTCTCACATCAATATGAATTCTACCTGAGCCTTGGAATGAAACACTTTTATATATTTATAAAAATACATAACCATATTTCCTGAAGACTTAGAACCTAATATATTCTGTGCTGGTGGCTCCCAATCCTTTTCAAGATCAGAAAATTTTAATAGTCGCTTTAATTTATTCACCTACAGAGAATGGTAAGTACATGCAGTGGCCCAGTGTTGGTGGTTTGGGCCCACAGTTGAGTCTTTAAATCAGTGCTCCTCATCTGTATGAGAATCTATTTCAGAATCTCCTGGGAGCGCTCAAAGGAAGCACCTAGCTCCACTGAATAAGAAAACTGGGGTGGGGTGGTAGGGAACAGAAAGCAGGCATGCATATTTTTTAAAAGCTCCCTTAGAATTCTAATGTACCCCTGAATGCGATTTCCTGCCAAAAGTGACGCTATATGGCACTGCCACTCAATCTTCGCAACCCAGTGAGATAGTGTTACTTTTGAGAAAACCAGAGCTCAATGAGGAGCCTAGGAAAAGCTGATGTAGAATTCCTACTCCTACGTGAGAGTTGCCATTTTCTTTTTGCATTTTTTTTTTTTTTTTTTTTTTTGAGACACGGTCTTGCTTTGTCGCCCAGGCTGGAGAGCAGTGGTACGATCATGGCTCACTACAGCCTCTGCCTCCCAGACTCAAGCAATCCTCCCACCTCAGCCTCCTGAGGAACTTGGGACTACAGGTATAAGTGCCACTGTGCCCAGCCAATTTTTGTATTTTTTTGTAGAGACAGGGTTTCACCATGTTGCCCAGGCTGGTCTCAAATTCCTGGGCTCAAAGCAATCCTCCTGCTTCGACCTCCCAAAGTCCTGGGATTACAGGCATGAGCCACCACACCTGGTCTTCATTTTTACTGTTTTGAATTCAACATTTGCTCCAGTATGAATCAAATCTTGACCAATATCACCCTACCCAATATCCTACAGGCAGATGCCTCACCTCCCAGAGTAATTTAGAAAACCAGTGCCATAAGAGACCTACTCAATTAAAAAAAAAAAAAAAAAAAAAAAAAACCATCAAAGTACTGCTTTAAAAGGATAGCCCTGAACTTACCTGGCTAAAAGAGCTTTACAACAATAAATGCTCATTAGAATATGTTTTGATGATCACTTTAAACAAAACACAAAATAAAAGGTTAACTACTGTAATACTGTTTGGCCTTGGGGAAGTTACTTACCCTGCCTAGGATTCAGTTTCCTTGAATGCAAAGATTCAAATCATATTAACCGTCTGACAGGGTTGTTGTAAAAGTGAATGAAAAAATGCCCAAGAGGCTGACACAGATTAAGGGTCCCATAAATGATGGTTGCTATTATTCTTACTGCTATGACTTTACAACATTTTTTATTTATCCCTCATTAAATATACTTTGTTCAATGGCAATCCCAAGAGATGGGATTAAAACTAAGCAGAAACTAAGTTTTTCTACCTCAAACTTCAGCTCTTCAAAGGTATATGTGGGACCTCGTATCTGTGCTCTAAGGGAGACAAGAAAATAGCCAGAAGAATTGGCTCCAAGAAAGCAACAGCCCACTCGTTTAGATATTTGCTCTGTCCCATAAATGTGAATAATGAAACTGATCATCTTTTAGTTGCTCTCCAGAGGGAGGCCTGGGCACCTGAGTGGGACATGCAGACCTGATGAGGATTCCAGTCGCTGTCAAAGATGACCACTGTATCAGCTGCCTGAAGATTTAAGCCCAGGCCACCAGCTCTTGTGCTCAGTAAGAAAATGAAATACTGGGATCCAGGTTCATTGAATTTCTTCAGCAAAGCAGCACGATCTTCAGACTTGGTGGTGCCTGAGGGGATCAGAAAAATTAATTTGCCAATTAACTCTTGTCTGAAAATGGCACAGAACGAGACAAAAAGGCTTGCTTCCTTCGAGAAATATACCCAGACTCCTCCTAACACTGGTGAGGTAATTTCCAGGGCTTTGTACTTCTGGATAAAAAACTTTGAACATTTTGCAATTACAAAAAAAAAGAAAGAAACAGCTTAAACATTTCTGATGAGGCATCTTTGCAACTTCACAAATTTTACAAAATCTTTACTCTCACCTAAAACAATGAAAACATTTTTTGGATTTATTTCTGTGATTTATAACAACAAATAATTTTAAGAACACACACACTTCCTCTCTCTCCCTGTCTCTTTCTCTCTCACACACACAGAAACACACACACACACACACGTGCACTTAAAACTGTAATAATGGCTTAAAGAAACTTTGCCAACAGGCATTAAAGCAAGGACTTTTTTTATGCCAAGAAAATAGAAAAAAAATGAAAGTTCTTTTCTACTACTTTACCATTTGGATTACTACCAAGTATGGTCTGGTTGGTAAAAACATATATTATGAATGTAATTTTTTTTTGCAAATGGAATAATTTTATCCTTGTTAGCAAGACTTAAAGCCACAATAATCCCCACCCCACTACAAGAAATCTCTTAGTCTGTTTCTCACGTTATCATCCTGCTCTGTTGAGTTCAAAGCATGCTAAATCAAAACCAACTAAACAGAGCAGCATGTTAAATACTTGGGGGTAGTTTGCCCCATGGGGTCTGAAGAGGCTCCGAAATAGTGAATAAGCAGAGAGTACCAAACCTCAGAGTCTGGTGCTCACTTTTGGGGCATTCTTACATTTCAGATGAGCCACTCAATCACATATTATGTATGTGTAATGTATTTACCCAGCCATTTCATGAGAAATGCATTGTGGAAGGGGAGAAAAAAAAAAAAAAAACACACCAGTATTCCATCTGAATATATTTCACCAGAAAAGCTTAGATGCTGAATTTTGAAAAAAGGCTTTAGGCTGTTGGGAAATATGTATGCATGTTACGTGATAGTCTCTGACCGGCTGCTATTCAAATATTATTCCTACATGCTGTTCGTTTTTTAAGGATGAAAACATACCAGCAATTTATTTCAGAGGATTAAAACATTGAAGTGACTATAGCTAATGAATCAAGTTACTATGAGGGCCAAGTTCTCAAACATGGGGACAATCTTTTTACACATTTAATAAAAATAACAAATGCCCTCCTGAAGAGGGAGAAAACAAATCACTTCCCTGCATACAGCAAACAGGGATTAGGAATGAGGGGTCTGGGGGCTCTCCTCATTTAATGGAGTCACATTCTTTAGACCCAATTTACTTTCTACGTTAGGTTTCCAGTTTAGTGAACTGGTGAGATCCAACACAATCAACTGTCCAAGTTTAGATTTTGGAGGAGGAGCACTAAACATGCTTTGATGAGTGAGCTTTCAAATGTGGGGCTCTTTTTTCTTTTATTTTCAGAATTGGCTTTCTGAGATCATGGTGAACTACCTGTTCACGACGCTAATGGAAGATATTTCTGCTGTGAAAACTTCTCTATCATCTTTCCAGCTGCAAGAATTTTTTAAAAAATTACTCACATGGATTAATGGTTCACGTATTTCTCCTCTACCTTAAACTGAATGAAAAGCCACAAAAACCAAAAATTTCTTCTAAAATGAGGAAAGAAGAGATCATGGCATCTGTGTTTCTGAAAACTGGGTACAAAAACTATACATCTATACTCTCAGGATAGAAGTTCAACAGTTTTGATTAACTGAAAATGAACCAGCTGATAATCACACAGATTAATGAAACCAAACAGTTAATCTCATCAGGTCTGCCTGCCCTGCATGCTTCTGGTTTCTTGCTTTTTGTTATTTTTGTTTTCTCTTTTTCCATGAAGCTGAAGGCTGCAGTAGCCGAAGGTCTTGCTGCTGAATGCTCAAACTTGACCTTCACTGGCTACTTTACAGATAACATGCATATGTCACCATGGTAATGGTTACTTCAGTTGTTTTTCAGGAACTTTGGCCAGCTCTGTCCAGTTCAAACCAGTTGACACCACTGACCCTTAAACTGGGCCTGAGCGCAAGTGCCCAAGAGATGGCCTTTTGATGTTGGTGAGCCAAAAACTCCACCATCAGATCATGCTGACGCTGCTATTTTCTGCAAGTATGTCCTAGGAAATGCCACGAACCCTGGCTATGCTTGTGTAGAATGAACCTGTGACTTCATTTTTCCCCACTGCCAATCACATTTCCCTGTGCCTTACACCACCCCACTTCCTTACCCCATAAATATCCCTAAACCTTATCTTCAGGGAGGTAGAGTTGAGGGCTGTTCTTCCATCTTTATGCTTGGTGCCCTTGTGAATAAATCTTTTCTCTTTTGCAAAACCTGTGTCACAGTGATTGATTTACTGCACGTGGGCTGAACAGACATGGATCTGGCCAGTAACATAAGATATAAATACAACCAATGCCTACTGGGATGAAATAACCTTACATGCAAAATAAAGCACTGAAAAACAAAAGCAATATCCAAATAAAATTATTTGGTCAAAGGAGTTTTCAGACCCTATACCAGATACCTCAAGCAAACAGGCCAAGCATATATCTGGTGTGTATTTAAACTGTATAGGCCAGGCATGGTGGCTCACGCCTGTAATCCCAGCACTTTGGGAGGCCAAGGTGGGTGGATCACCTGAGGTCAGGGGTTCGGGACCAGCCTGGCCAACATGGTAAAACCCATCTCTACTAAAAATACAAAAGTTAGCTGGGCATGGTGGCACACATCTGTAATTCCAGCTACTCGGGAGGGTGGGGCACAAGAATTGCTTGAACCCAGGACGCGGAGGTTGCAGTGAGCTGAGATGCACTCCAGCCTGGGTGACAGAGAGAGACTCCGTCTCAATACAATACAATACAATACAATAAACTGTATAAATAGCTGGGAACTTGACAAATTATAAAACACAAATAAAAAAGATTAAGTCATTTTTCATACAAAGCTATAGCATTTCTTATCACAAGGTTTGGAATTTGCTAGAAAACCATTTCCGTCAAAGATTTCCAAGTCAAGATCTTTGCTGATCATGAGCAATCTTTTTACCAAATTTTTTTTTTAATTTAACAAATTTTTTTTGTTAAATTTAAATTAACAAAATTTTTAATATTGTTCAGGGAGATTCAAACTACCATGTAAGAGTCTATCCAAAGGCAGACACTCCTTGCAAGTGGCACAAGATTTAACATGCTCAATACTAACATCAGTTTCATGGTCTTTCAGACTTTGATACATAACCAATTATAAGCATACAATTAATAGGGCAACTGTGTTGAAAATTACAGAATTTACCAGAAGGAACACACTGTCAGACTTTCATGATGACTAATTTTAACTTAGTTTCACCCGCTTTTAGAAAGTGTTGTCTTCTGGGATAAAACCTCACCACTTGCTCTCACTCAAAAATCATTTCCAGTAAAAACAAAAACTATATGGAGTATTAGCTAAATCTATTCATGCAACCATAATCTTTGCAGAAAATTTCTGCTTAGCTCTCATCAAGTGATTTTTTTCCCCTAAAGTCAAAATCTGAGACATCAAATTCAGCAATGAAAAATCTGAAGTCATTTTAATAATTGGGTGGTGGGATGGGGGACAGAAGGGGTTCAGCTGGAAGTGTGTGTACTAACTTATCTGTGTGTATATTGATTGTTTGTCCATTAGTTCTGTCCACCCTTAAAAGGAATGGCTGCTGTTTCTTACGGAAAGATGCCTTTTCAATTCCATCTGTAACATGTTAGGCAATTTGCTTGTCTGTCTCCTTCCACCTAATGGTAAGGACTCTGAGAGCAGGAACAGTGAATAGTTCATCCATCCTGTATCTCTAGTGCATGGTGGTTTGCAATTAGTCAATCGAAAATTTTAAATAAGTTCAAAATCATTCTTAAAATGTTGTAGCTAGAGAAGAAGCCTGTATTTTCAGAGATGGGGTATACCTCTCTCGATCTGCTAAAACTGAGCTAATTTGGAATCAAAGAGATCCAAGTTAGAACCTGGTTTCACCATATGCCTTTGTTTTCTCATCTCTTAAATGGGCATCATAATGGCACACTGGTTGACAGGGATAACAGTAGCTTATTTATTGAGAAAATCAAATTAATAATGCACATGAAATGCTTGGCCCAGAGTCCCACAGAGTAGGTGTTCCATACATGTTAGCTGTTGTGACTATTATTATTAGTAACAAAAGGACAGCAGCCAATAAACTATTAAAGAGAACCTCTCAGGCTGACAAGAAAACATGAAAGCAATGTGTTTCCAGGAAGTCACTTCTTACCAGTTTGATAGATGCAAATATTCCAAAGAAGCAGTCCTCAGAGACCTGAGATTGGAAATGAAATGCCACAAAGTAGCAAGTGATAGTTACGCAAGACACCTGTGTGGGGCTGTCAGTTCAGGGGAAAATACAGCCCCACAACCCCACAGCCCCTCACTTGAGCAGCAGGTAAACGACAGTTTATCTTTTGAAGGAAGAGTGCTGAATTTTCCCCTCTTTCCGGAGGCAGGGATCCAGTCAAAGGAGAAGAGACAATAAAGGAAATTTGCCAACAGAGAAAAACTGTGCCTAATAGGACTGTATTTGTGAACTAAAAATTCACATTTACTTAACCATTCATTCGTTAAGTAATTTGGAGGGGAGAGGTAAAGGGGTTTAAATAATCAAGTTTCACGCCTGTAATCTCAGCACTTTGGGAGGCCGAGGCAGGTGGATCACTTGAGGTCAGGAGTTCGAGACCAGCCTGGGCAACATGGTGAAACCCCATCTTTACTAAAAAATACAAAAAAAAAAAAAAAAAATTAGCCGGGCATGGTGGCACATGCCTGTAATCCCAGCTACTCAGGAGGCTTAGGCAGGAGAATCACCTGAAACCGGGTGGCAGAAGTTGCAGTAAGCTGAGATTGCGCCACTGCATTCCAGCTTGGGTGACAGAGCGAGACTCTGTCTCAATAAAAACAAAATAAAATAAAATAAAAATAATCAAGTTTGTCAAATGGTATAATTAATTTGAAAATTAATTAATAATACCCTAAGAGGCAGACCATAAAGAGAATTCACCTAAAACCTTAAGTCAGAGAACATACGGCAAGTCTGAGTTTGGTATATATCCAATTACGTTCAATTAAGGGCAAAAGGGAAACAAAATGTTGGATTGAAAATAAAGTCTTTTAATGAAACATAAACCTTAAGTTTCCCATTTAACAATAGTAATACTGCATTAGATAAATACTGGTATTAGTAGTATCCTCTTTTCTACCCAGGGATTAAATAGCATCCTGACTGTAAATTAACTTCTATTCCTACTTACCACTCTTTGAATGCCATATTTATGCCCTGCCATTGTGTATAAATGCTGATACTTTCAACCTCTAATATATTATGGCTGATATCAAAATCATAAAATAATTTAGGGATTATCCCTAAAATCATATTTTCTTCCATTAGTATTTTTTCTTACTAATTTTTAGGACATGGTATTTAAATTTCACTCTTAAAACCAGGCAGATATTTTACATAGCTTGCAAAATCCAGGAAACAATGAAGTCATGTCTCTTAACAATATAACATGTGGATACGTCTTATTTAGGAAGAGAGGGGCTTTAATGATAAATATAATCTTAAATGAATGATTGTATTGTTACAAAGAAAAGTGACATAGCCTTTATCCCCTTAAAATATGCCTTAACTGAAAAAGTTAAAGGTGTGTCAATGTATTCTATGTGTTGGGCACATAGGTAACAATCAATTTTAAGAGCAAGGAAGATTTTAAAATTTTAATTTAGTTTAATTTTATTTTATTTAGGTACTCATAAGTGACTCTAAACTCATTTGTGTTGGTTTATTTGTGGGCTATGCAGCTGCACAAATGAGGTCAGCTTATTTAAAGCTTAAGGATGCAACAAATTGCTATCTAGAAAAACTGCTCCCGATGCTTCTAGTCAATTCTCCAATTTTACCCCTTCTTTTTGGCTGAGATTGGATCTAAGTGCCCATTATCCCTTCATTTCCAGTAGTATGGCTTCTGAGCCTAATGCCTTATGCACTTACCATCAAGGCGTAGGTAAAGGAAGTTCCGAAAAGCAAAATAATCCTCCATGATGGTCATGAGAGATGTCATCTGGCAGAAAAGCAGCACTCGGTGATTAGTCGCTCTCAATTTTGGCAGAATACGATCAAGTAGCTCAAACTTTCCTGAGGCCCGATACAGTTCAGCCCTGAACCCAAAAAAATGCAAAACAAGAAGACAGTATTACTTCTGTCTTCTTGAAAAATCCAGCATTGCTTTGCTTTTCATATAGTCCTTTGTACACTGTAAACATTCAATAAGTAACTGTGAAATGAATGAATGAATGAATATGAACTCCAAAGCAATGACAATATTTAGCAGAAAAAGAAAATATATTCATATAAAACCCATGAAGAGTGCATTGCATATACTAGGTATGATGACAGGTTCTAGAAAGAAAAGGAACCACTTTCATGTTCTTAATGCTTTCAATCTTTCTCTCAACTTATTCTTTCTCCTCGCCCTCTCTTTCTCTCTGTCTCTCTCACACACACACACACACGTACACACACACGTATATGCCATGTTTCTGTAAATTCTTCCTTATTAAGTATATAACTTTTTAAATTTTTAATTCAGGGCACTTAAGATTCATCTAAATACTTACTGATCACCTACTATGTACCAAGCAAAGTGCTAGCCATGTATATAATAATAAGCAAAAGAGTCTCATTTTACTAAATGGATAATTACAAATTGTAATAAATATTATAAAAATAACAAGTTCCAATGAGAAACCTCACAGCAACATGTGATGCCTTCTTTAGATTGCAACAGAGTTTGGCAACCTTTGGCCCAGTCTGCTGTCTGTTTTTACAAATAAGGTTTTATCGGAACACAGCCACACTCACTCATCTCTATCGTCTGGCTGCTTTCATGCTACAGAGGCTGCACTGAGCAGGTGTGGCAGACACTTTATGGCCCACAAAGCTGAAAATATTTACAATCTGGATCTTTACAGAAAAAGTTTGCCACCACTGGTTTAGAGTGTCAGAGGTGACCTCCCTGAAGAGATAACATCTTAGCTAAAACCTGAAATAATGAGTAAAAAGGCATCCAGGTAAAGAATGGGGGCACTGGGGTGGAGAGGAGGGGATTCCAGAGAGAGGAAAGAGCATGCATAAAGGTACTGAGGGGTAAAGGAGACAGAAGTATTTGAGAAATTAAAAAAAAAATAAAACAGTGAGCATGGCTTAAACAGAAGTGAGGAGAGAATACTGGGAGATGAAGACAGAGAGGTGGAGGATGGGACTAGGAACAGACTCTGTAGGGCTCTATGAGCTACATTGAACGTTTTCATTTTCAATGCAATGAAAAGCCATCAATGGGTTTTAGGCAGGGGAGTGATGACGTCTGGCGTACCTTTTTATAAGATCACTATGGACGTCATGTAAGAATGGACTGGGGAGGACAAGAGTCTTGGATTACTATAGAAGTACAAGCCAAAAACACGTTGGGAGTATGAGATGCAGAAGACGCTGTGATATGGAGAAAGGCTAAAGCAGGGCCTTTTCCCTCTACAGTTCACCCATTTTTTTCTTTTAACAGGGCTGTGTTATACAATTAAAACTGAATTTTAGGTGATACTGTTTGGAAAACTTGCCAGTGCACATGTAATCTATAGTACTGAAATGTATCATCTGGTAGTTGATTTTATGACACAGGATATGTTATTTCTAACAGACACATTTTCAAACGTATGTCTTCCCGACATCCATCCTCCACTCTGAGAACTGTTCTCCAAATACCCTATAGCCGTGTTTTCACCATGCAACCCTGGCCAAGCTGATGGGAGCAGGAGTAACCACAGAACCCAGAGAAGACAGAGGCAAGGAGAGGTAGGGAAAGCTTAGCAGCACTGCTTCAGGATAGGTTATAGTTCCTGGATTCTTAGCCCAGTGAAATTGTCTGCCCTTGGGATCCAAGAATGATGACTACATCCTAATAATAAATTTTTCAAATTTGCAACACACACACACACACACACACACACACACACAGACTTTCTGTTAATGCAGTGTTCATTTTTGTTGTTGCAAGTCAAGATTCTCTTTAACATCCATTGCTAATGAAAAACATTTCTTACACAGACCATACTCTAACAAATGACTATAAAACTGTAAACATTTACAGCAGATGAGAGATTTCTTCTCATATACATTAATGTCAAATGTCAATGTGAAATTTAATAAGATAAATTCTCTTCAAGCCCAAGCTATACTTTTGGTTATAAATAACAAACCTTTGAAGCTTCAACAACATTTTTAGAACACTAGGATACTATTAAGTCTATTAAATAAGATCTATGTCCTTTGAATAGCCACTTGCTTAAGGCAAGTAATAATTTATGCCAGTAAAGTAAAAGAGAATGCTGATACCATTTTGGTTAACTTCTCCAGTGAAGAGCACTTAGAGGGCTGGAAGTAAGTATTTGCACAAGAGGAAACACTGTAGAGAGGAGGAGTTTATGTAAGGCCAACAACATTATTTTTAAAAGAAAAAAAAAATTTGAGATTTACCCATTGATGACCCCATTTGAATAGCCTAGGTGTTCAGCAAAGGATTCCTTTAAAAGAGAGAGATAGAAAGAATGATTTTTAAAAATGTAATTATTAACTTAATGATTACTTTTTTAGTGAGGTTATCCTACCTATTTCTATAGTTAAAATAATTAATGAATAAGCAAAAAACTTACATACATAATGAACCAGAAATTCAGTACATTGCATGCAGACTTTTGTTCCACCAGAAAAGTATCCTGTGAGTTTCTTCTAGTCTCTAGACTCTCAGATTAACAGGGTTAGTTTACCCATCACACAGTCACTGAGCACCCACTGGCCCATAGCGGAGCCAATAGTTATTTCTGGAGATCCACCCTCTACGGTGGATCTGAACTCAAGGAATACAGAGTCTAGACTAGAAGAGCACAAAAAGAAGCAAATCAGAATGTATATATAAATATATGTGATAGGGTTTGGCTGTGTCCCCGCTCAAATCTCATCTTGAATTGTAGCTCCTATAATTCCCATGTGTTGTGGGTGGGACCCTGGGGGAGACAACTGAATCATGAGGAAGGTTTCCCTCATGCTGTTCTCATGGTTGTGAATAAGTCTCACGAGATCTGGTGGCTTTGTAAGGGGTTTCCCTTTTCACTTGGCTCACATTCTCTCGTCTGCCACCATGGAAGACGTTCCTTTCACCTTCTGCCATGATTGTGAGGCCTCCCCAACCATGTGGAACTGTGAGTCCATTAAACTTCTTTTCCTTTACAAATTACCCAGTCTCAGGTATGTCTTTATCAGCAGCATGAAAATGGACTAATACAATATGTATTGTGGAAAAATTTAGCAATAAAAATAATTGTGATTATATATGATAATTCTTAGTTTGGTGAAATCTTTTCTTTTTTTTCTTTTTTTTTTTTTGAGACAGAGTCTCACTCTGTTGCCCAGGCTGGAGTGCAGTGGCGCAGTCTCAGCTCATTGCAAACCTCTGCCTCCCAGGTTCAAGCAATTCTCCTGCCTCAGACTCCTGAATAGCTGGGACTACAGCATGTGCCACTATGCCTGGCTAATTTTCTGTATTTTTAGTAGAGACAGGGTTTCGCCACATTGGCCAGGCTGGTCTTGAACTCTTTACCTCAAGTGACCTGCCCGCCTTTTCCTCCCAAAGTGCTAGGCTTACTGGATGAGCCACCACACCTGGCCAGTTTGGTGAAATCCTAACGTCTCTTCTATACTGTGCTTTCCTCTATTACAAATAAGGTCCTAGATGTACAGCACCCCTCAAGTGTCCAGCTTCTGTTTTCAGAGTACAGAACGTAATCACATAACTCCGTCCTTTCTGATTCACAGAAAGAAATACTGTTTTCCATGCATTTCTCCATTCTGACTTTATGGGAATGGCAACCATCTGTGGGAATGGAGAGCAGGTTACACCTTCACATCAGCCACCGGCTGTCTCCCTTTTCTGCTTTCCCTCCTCCCTGGATCCCTACAGCTTTTCCTCCAAGGGGACCAGCTCTTTCCCTCTGGGCTCAACAGTACTCTCAAATATGCTCATGATCTATGGTAGGCTCCAGCCCTGTGGCAAAATTAACAGGATGGACTGTGGCTAATACCTCAACTCCATCCCCTAGAACCAAGCCCATGGTCTCCATTAGGCTCCATCCCTGTTTCCAAGCAGGATTGTGAAAACCAAAGAGAGGGGTCAATGGATGCTGTTGGAGATTAGGTAACAGCATCATGTTAAAAATACTGTTTCCATTTCTTGAGTTTAAGGTCCCCAGGGAGGCAGTGAGACCCATTTTGAGGCTCAGCATCTGTCAGGATTTAGTATGAACAAAGGGTGTGTGGCAAACGAAACACAACAAAGGCAAATTCACACACCATCTCTGTTCCATAGTTGTCAATAGATTTGCCAATAACTGTGGATCTCTTGTTTCTAGGAAAAAAAAATTGCAAATCAAAGTCTGCCTTTCTACCAACTGCTACTTAAAATGTCAATATGTAGGTACTGAAGGGCATGCACCTTAAACTTCACTTCCTTCATGATTCCCCCTCCTCCTCTATCCTTTCCCACCCTCCAAACTGAAGCTGGAGGACAGAAGGCATCATCTCCCTTCCTTCCCTACTTAGCCCAGCATGGCTCAAGGGGTCATTTCTTTTATGATAACCAAAACGAAGTAAGATTGATGCTTAATCTTCAAAATTCCTAAGTCCCCAAAGGCTCCCATAGATTACATGTCTTAAAATTGATTTCAGAAAAAATGGGACAGTGGGTAACAGGTTAGACTAACAAAATCCCAGACAGTTTCATCATTAGACTTTTTTCCCAGCTCCTCTCAACCCAACATACACCCACCACCAATTCATTGGTAACTTAAATCTGATATAACACGTCATCAGTTTACAAGATGCTTCACATGTTGTTGTTTAAAAGCTGGTCCTCCTGCCAGTATTATAATCTATTATTACCCCTGTTTACAAATCAAGCACATTACAACATGAAGAATCTGAGTGACTTACCCCAGTTCACAGTTACAAAGTGACCTGGTGGATATGAACTCATTATTGGTCATTGCATTCCCCTTCAACAATACATGTAAATAACTGTGACTTTTTTTTTTTTTTTTTTTGAGACCGAGTTTCGCTGTTGTCACTCAGGCTGGAGTACAATGGCGCGATCTCGGCTCACTGCAACCTCCACCTCCCGAGTTCAAGCAATTCTCTTTCCTAAGCCTCCTGAATAGCTAGGATTACAGGTGCCTGCCACGACACCCAGCTAATTTTTGTAGTATTGTAATTTTGTAGTTTTGTAATTTTGTAGTTTTAAATGGGGTTTCACCATGTTCGCCAGGCTGGTCTCGAACTCCTGACCTCAGGTGATCTTCCTGCCTCGGCCTCCCAAATTACAGGGGTGAGCCACCGCGCCCAGCCATGAGATTTTTAAAGTGTTGTTGCTGTTGTCATTTTACTTTGATATGTAGGTACTTTTCCCTGTGTCTATGGATATTCTCCTCTATGCCCACACACTCTCTCCTATGCCTATGGGTACACTCCCCAGTGTCTATGGATACTTTCTCCTATGGACTCCTTGAATAGCAGTGTCAGAAATCTTTCCAAATCCAGCACAGCTAGGAAAGAACTCTGGCATGTGGATATGGTGTGCAACGAATACTCTGACCTTACATGTACAACTGCCAAAAATAAGGGAGAAAAAAGAATATTCGAAAAGAAGAGTGCTCCAACTCAATTTTTATACTGTGATTAAGTTTTAACTTTCCAGAAGTTTCTATGTATTTTTTAAAATAAATTGGTGCAGACACTGGAGCCCTGCAGTGACGTTCTCTATGTCTCCTGCCCATTTTGCAGTAGAAAGTAGGCACTACCCTGGCAAATAATTGCCACCAGGACCATTTGCCTCAGCAACAGCAATGACAAATGGGGAACACAATTGTGGCTCCTTTTCATTCCTGCTCCAGTCAATTGCGCCGACTGGGGTGAAACACTGTCAATTTAGGAAACTTATTCACATGGAGTGAACATGGCAGAAAATGTCCTCTCCCTGCAAAATAGCTTTCTAGAGACCTGAACATCAGGATGAAAGCATGGATTTACATCATCATGACAGAAACAAGAAAGGAAAAATATAAATCAAAGTAACAGACTAAAGCCAGTGTCTTTTACAAAGAAAATATTTAAAGAAAATATTTCTCTTTAGAAGTCATAAATATATTATTTTAATATTTTTCACAGCATTCTTTTGAGGACGCTGAATGTATTTATCATTATCTTCAATTTCAGAGCTCCTACTATAACAAGGTAATTCACAGTACTTACCCAAACCCACACAAGTGAGCCACTGCTTATAACATTTTCTCTCCACTTTAAACTCTTGGTTATAAAATTCCAGATGCTCAAATGCTTGCTGCCAATGAGAACCCGTAACCAGAATACTCATGTTTGTTAATTCTGCTTGTCAAGCTATCAGATCATGTCATCTCAACTTCTACCAACATGTTTTAAATCTATTTTGGTTTTTGTTTTGTTTGTTTGTTTTTTTTAACTAGCATTAGTATGATTAGCACAATCAGGCTCAAAACACACAATACAGACTTACCTCAATGTGCTGAAACATATATGGGTGGTTGCAGATTTTTCTCAACTGCATAATAGTGTTCATAAGAGTCTTAGCGCCTCCTTTCCCCTAAGAATCAGTGGAAAGAGAAAAATAGAACTAATTATTAACTGGTCAGCCATCTCAGATCTTTCACACTGGGCTTCTTATACAAAGGACAAAGGACCATAGGTTTTTTCAGTCACCTACACACCTTGTGGTTCAAAGCTTCTTTAATTATATAGCAGTTCCTGAGTTAGATATAACGTCTTTCTTGTGATTAACTTATCCTACAAAAAAAGTGAACCTTGAAGAATCACGTCCAGTCGATGGCTTTGCGACATGACTGTCAATTCCGTAGGACTCCGGAACACAGAAGCACAGAACAGATGCCCAGGGAGTGAAACTGGATTTTAAAACCTTCTAAAATGCCACCCCACACTTAGGCAGAATATATTTGCTGCAAAATTGACATAAGCAGAGCTAACTATTTTGGTAATATGAACATATTCCTTCTTTCTTCCTGCCCCAACGCAGCTAAGAGGTGAAGAGATTATCTTTGGCAGCTATAATAGCTCAAAGGAAGTCCAGTGATTTACTTTAACAAATCAGCATTAGCAGGGATGGTTCCTCTGAATATTCAATGTCACAGCCATGAGAAGATATACCACAGCACCTTGAGTTGCATCATCTTTCACAACATACCTTCTTATCTTTCTCAGAACCATCTGTGAGAAGGATCCCCTTGGCTTGCATATGGCGATACAGAATCTTCTGCAGAGCTGACATGTCACACTTGATCACATATTCCACCTGCAGAAAAGAGAACAGTAAGTAGGCAAGAGCAGGAAGGAGAAGGCGCCTCTTCTAAGAAGACTGCTGAGTCAGTGTCACTCCTGGAAGCACAAAGGTGTCTCTCTTTCTCTTTCTTGGATTCATGGAGTGCGGGGTGAGATGGGGGTGTTAGAAGAGACCAGAGTCATCATTGTTAAAGGTACCATTATGATGGTGGGGCCTTCTAAAGGTTATATGTAATTGATGCTAGGGTCATGTTTTCTGAAATTTCTTGACTTGGTTCCAAATTTGAGAGACAGAATGGCTTACAAACTGTTCAAATTCAAAAATGTTCAATATGGGATATTTTTAGCATTTCCTTCACTTCCCAATTATATTTCCTTTCCTATGAACAGAACAGTTTTAGGAAAAGCAGTGAGTGGCAAATATCCTGTGATTTTCTTTGTGAAATATTTTTAAATGGTCACATGTGGTATCTCTAATACTAGTCTTAAAGTGAGATTTATAACATCCCTAGGGTGACTACCATTAACTTCTACTCTTGAGAAATGGCAGGATACAACACAGTGAGAACAGGTAGAAGAGAGAAATTAATCCACAATTGGACACTACTTTATGGTCATCTAAAGGAGGACAAGGCCTCCTGTGCTTCCAGTTGAAATACCATCAAAATCCAATTTTAAAAAGTTAAGGGGAATTCACATGCTCATGGTTTATCACACACCTGCATACTTTATCATACTCCTAATACATAAAATCTGCCTCATTTCCTACCATTGTTTTTCTTTATTTAAAAAAGAATCCCAATAATACAAATGTGCAATTCTCATAATAAACATCAGATTAATGCCTAGAAATATGCAGAATGTGATTAAAAGTAAATCAGCAAGCTGACTAATGTTTAATAAACTGATGTAAAATGATCACATTATTTGCAGCTCTGAGGGCCAGGGAGAAGAGGTCACAGAGAACTTGAATATTCATTCAATTGCTACTTTAGAAGGAATCTGTCAGACCAAATGGAACCACAATTAATAGTTTTTGGCCACACATTTTGATGCATCAGATGAGATTATAGAAAAGCCCGCTCTTTTACAGAAAAGTTGTTAAGTGTAAGTAACCCTCCAAAAACATGCTTTAGTTTTTAATGACCTTCTTGGACAGGTGAAAGAAAAATCTCCAAGATTAATAAACAAGTATGCATTTAATACAGGCTTTGTGTTTTAGATAACTGATCATGTTATATGTTTAAAGTACTTCTCCTTTTTTTTTTTTTTAATAAAAAATTTCTATAATTTGGCCGGGTGTGGTGGCTCATGCCTGCAGTCCCAGCACTTTGGGAGACCGAGGCGGGCGAATCACAAGGTCAGCAGTTCCAGACCAGCCTGACCAACATAATGAAACCCCATCTCTACTAAAAATACAAAAATTAGCCGAGCATGGTGGTGTGCGCCTGTAATCCCAGCTACTCAGGAGGCTGAGGCAGGAGAATCGCTGGAACCCGGGAGGCGGAGGTTGCAGTGAGCCGAGATCACGCCACTGCACTCCAGCCTGGGTGACGGAGCGAGACTCTGTCTCAAAAAAAAAAAAAAAAAAAAATTCTAATTTTTTCAGCTGTATTGAGGTATAATTGTATCAAGGTATAATATTTTATAAAGGTATAATATATACAAATACAAATTGTATATATTTAAGGTATGTCTGTGATATTTTGATATACACAAACATTGTGAAATGATTACCCCAGGCTTCTACTTTTTCAAGAGCTGTTAACTCACAGTGACATTTGATAATGGTAAAGAAAAACGCTGAACAACTTTAGACTTTAACAAGTATAATGGTAAAATGACATCAAGGACTAATATTACTGGGCTGTTTCCATAGAAAAGGCCCTGTGCAAAGTGCTTTCTGTGCCTTCTCTCATTTAACACACAAAAGAGCTCTACTGGGATAGCCACATTTAGCCTTCTCATTTTATAGATTAGGAATCTGAGCACCACAGAGGTTTAGCTACAGGCCCAAAGATATAGCTACTGAATGGCACAGTTAGGATTTGAAACAGAATCCACTCTTTTAAGCTCCATGTTAGGATGACTAAGGAGATTTTCAGGTTTCCTAGCTCTGCCTGAGGTTCACCTTCACCTGCACCTCCCTGCTGGCTTGATCAAACCTTCCTGAATGTGGAAGGCATGGCTGATGCTTGTGCATTTGGGGAAGGCAGATCCAGAATTCAGGAAAGAACACTCAAGCACCTTCCTATCAGTCAGCCACTGCTAAGGGCTGGAGGTGAAGGAGTTTGGAAAGCAGGAGGCATGCATGGTGATACCATGGAGACAGGGATGCCAAGCATCCTCAAAGAGGTCAAGTCAGCAGAGAGGCAAGCAGCTCTCGAGGACCTGATGGCTGGCTCTTGGAAGGCAGAGTCTCTTTCCTGACACAATTAGGGGATTTAATACACATGATCAAAAATCACATAAGCTTCACAACTATATTTTATGTTTGCTCCCAGAGCCTTCTCAAACAACTCCATGCCACTTGGTTTGCTTTTGTACTTTTCTCCAGGCCTGGGATGTCCTTACTTAGTCTTAAGGCTCCTTTCTAACTCTACTCTACCTTGAGGGCCCTTTTTAAGATCTTTCCCAATCACACTATCAGCCAAAGCCAATTTCCCTTTCATTTCTCTCAAAGAAGTTTGTCAGTAAGCTTTTTTGATAATGGAGAAGAAAAACAAGAAGACATGCTAAAGCCCATTTTCCCAATATATATCTACATATTTATGAATTACTATGTGCATGCACTAATATTAATGTCTCAAGATATGAGTTACTTTCAGGGCATGGGTCAATGTTAAAGGAAGTTGATTTATATCCCTATTTAAAGCTGCCAATTTGATGGTATCTAATATTTTTGGTCAACTCCAGCCCATGTACCATGATGTGGCTGTTGAAAACCAACACTAGGAATGGGAAAAGAGACAGGATGGCCCTTTTCCCGTTGTTCATCTATGCTTATGTGATTTCAACCTGCACTCCTTTGCAGAATCCTTTTAAGCCCTTCTGGGGACCAGGGGTGTTAGTTCAGTTAAAATCAGATCATACTAAATCTCCTTATCTGGGCACAGGGAAACCCATAATGCCTCACCATTGGCAGAAAGTAAATGAACCAGGCAGCAAGGATGAATGGACTATCAGATGCTCCCAGTGGTGGAAACCCACTTTCACGCTTCCCCTGGGATAACCTACACAGTGTACTCCCAACACATGACTGGCTTTCAGACACACATACGTACCTACCACATAGGTACCAGTGTCAATCTGCATGTTAAATATCAGTAAAGATTTTTTAAGAGAAAGATCAATATATATGATTGTTCTAACATCTTTCTCCACCCAATGGATTACTAATAAGCATTCCCCAACACACACACCCATGTGTACATACTGGGTACCCCGTCCTAAACCACCTGAATGCCTGGATCATTCATTCTGATTGGTGGGATGATGCTGCCTTACATTGCCACACTATTATTCAGTGTGAGTAGCCCTCATCTCCACCACCAAGTCTGTTGACTTCTCACATCATGCCTCCCATTTCTGGTATATTGTACCTCCCACCTGGCCTGAGTGCAGTATAATGTACAGAGCAGGCCATCAACAGGTTTGTATCAAGAAAAGGGATGGACTGAACAATTATAAAGCCACCACACTGAATCACAGTGATGAGAGAAATTTTTATAATAATCGTGCCAACTCCAACTCGGTTGAGTCTGAGTTCATCCCCCAAAAAATGTGATGGCATCTGTTTAGAGCATGCCTGTGAAAGCTCCTCAAAATATACTGGTGCTATAGCAAATGAAACTTGTGACTTCTTCACGGGGGTGATTCTCCCAGTAAGTTAGGTTTGTGAGAGCCACTGGAGCTATTTTTGTTTAAATCATATGTAAAACTGAGGTGCTGACCTCATGTATCTGGTAATTATCTCCTAAGCATTCTTATATTAGTAAATGGCCTAACTGGTCCCTAAAAGTAGGCAAATCAGGTCACTATACTGGCTCAGCATTTCTTCTTACATACCCCTGTAGAAGTATTTGAACTTTGTTCATAGCTTCTGCCTGAATACTATTCTTCATTTATAATTCCCCTTCCTAAAGGATGTTTTATTGAAATAATAAACCTAAACTACATGCGATATATCACCGCTTTGTGAACTGAGATTTTTAAACAATATGATTCAATTTATGAAAGTCTCAGGTTCTAAACTCTATGGCATGAGAGAGGAATAAAGTAATGATTAATTATGCTAAGCATTCCAAAATTTGATATAATGAATACCCAAATTGCCAATGTAAGCAAAGCTTTGTTGGTGTTTTTCACAAATTATATCAGAATCAGGATTGACTTTAGGTAGGTCAACCTCTAGTTAACCTCAGATATTATATACATATTTTAGCATATTTAGACATAAAGAAATACCCAGCCAATTGCAAGTATAGTTGGTTCTTGATGATATGAATTAACAAAAGAGTTAGCACAGACAACCTTAAATGTGAGCTAAATAGAAAAATCAATTTTTATTTAGCTTAAGTTGTTCTTATATAATCCCTTTTCTATTTGGCATTCTTTCCCGTGCATAAGAAATGGATTTTATGCCAACAGCTTGGCGGTGTTGGTGGTTGGGGGGTGGGTATATTCCCTTGCTCATTAAGTGTTTCATTAGACTAATATTAAAGCTAATTTTCCTATGTGGTTGACCTGCATTTACAAAACTGTGGCCTTTATATACCTGCTTTAGTTTCACCTGAGAAAGCACATGAAAAGATGCTCAACGATATTAGACATTAGAGAATGCAAATTAAAGTTACAAGACGCCACTATGCACTTACTGAATGGCTAAAAATCTCGAAAAACTGACAATGGCAAGCACTAATGAGAATGTGGAGGAAGTGGAATGGTCATATATTTCTGGTGGGACTACCCAGTGCTTCAGACAGTCTAAGAAACAATGCAGAAGTTTCTTATAAATCTATGTATACACTGACCATTCGATCAACCAATCATACACCTAAGGCGTTTACTCAAGTGAAATGAAAACCTGCGTTCACACAAAAACCTGTACATGAAAGTTTATAGCAGCTCTATTCATAATTGTCAAAAACTAGAAATAACCCAAATGTCAAACAAACTGCGCTGCATCCATATAATGGAATATTATTCAACAATAAAAATGAACCAATTATTGATACATGCAACAACATGGATGAATCTGAAACACATTTTGACAAATTGAAAAAAAAAACAGATGCAAAAGGTTATATATTGTCTTATTCTAATCATACGACATTTTGGAAAAGACAAAGCTATAGACAGGGATGGAGAACAGATTAGTGGCTGCATGAGGCTAAGAGCCAAGGGAGGGTTTGACTGAAAAGAAGTAGTACCAGGGAATACCAGGGAATTTTTTTTGGAGCGGTGGATGATTACATTGTTTTGAATTTTTGTTATGGGCATGGTTAACACAACTCTTCTTTTGTCAAAACTCATAAAACTATACACCAAAAGAAGCAAATTTTACTACACATAAATTAAAAAATAAAAGCAAAAGCCTCTTTCCTATATGGCTCTTTTTTCATAAAAACATTTGAGAATTACTGCTGTGAAAGTATTTAGCCTTTTCCTCCATCTGCCATAGTTCCTTTCTGGATTCTCTATTCAGGCTAAGTAAGACATACACATTGTTTGTGGCTGTAAGCAGTGGTGGTAGTAGAAACTTCTTTACCCCCTAAGATGGCAATGAAATTTCCAACTTTCCCCAGGTTAAAAAAAAAAAAAAAAAAATCCTAACAAGGCTGAAAAAGTAGAAAATGAACATCAGCCCAGCCATATCAACAACAACCACATACACACACAAAGCGCTTGAAAAGTTTATGGAGAGAGATGTCGGGGGGCTACCAGAAGGATAGCAAAGACAAGAGAACAGAGAGAAAGAGCTTCAAGAATAGGAAAATGGAACTCCCATTAATAACAGAGACAGCAACATGAGTAGAAAATAAGGAATATGGTAGAAGCAGCTATCACTGGTTGGGTGCCTACCATGTGCCTGGCATGGTATTAGGAGCCCTACATCCGTTTAATCCTCACAACTCCATAAGGCAGAGTCATTTATCTTCCAGTTCACTGATGAGAACACTAAGACCCATTTAGGTTAGATGACTTGCCCAAGTTCACATAGTAAGAGATGGAGAATGTAGTGAAACCCATGCCTACTCTGACAGGCAGAGCCCATGATTTCCACTCCACCAAAGGAAAAGATAACATGGCTGCCTTTAAAGGTACAGATACCTCTAAAGGTAGATAATACCACACACTGAGTATTTTACGTACCTCAAATATAATACTCTGGGTGTTAATAAGTACATGTATACTTTATGCAAGAGACATACTGCTGATAATTTGAGGGTAAATACATTTTTTAAAAATTTTATCATCCTTCAAGTATACTCAGGAACTTCTCTTGTAGAAAGAACCATAAAATAAATATTTTTGTAAAGCAAAGAATTCCTTTGTGATATAATTAATCACCTCATAATTCTTAAGCTGCAAAAATTTCAATTTTTCTCTAGTGGGTTTTCTTACAACATAACATACTTTCAACTTGCAATATATTTTTAAAAATCTATCTGTATTAGCCAGTCTTAGAAGTGAATGAACAAGATTAAGAAGTCTTATGGAATGAATAAATGAAGGGCTTCAGTTAATTGCCTTTTATTTTATACCTCTTCTAAAGAAAAAAAAAGAAATTATGGGATAAATTAAAATGTTTAACATTCCATCTCTATCACTTGCAGAATCACTGTAACTATATGCTAGGAAGTAATTCAAGGCACCCACATGGCCACTATACCCATTTACCAATTTATCTACTCAGTAACTAAACTCCATCTTGAACAGAAAGGGTGCTACCCAGAGGCCAAGACCACAGGAAGTCCAAGGGAATATCAACAGCATTCTACATCCAAGACGCATTCACCAGCAGAATAAAATACTTAAATACTTAGACTTTCACTGAGATATGCATGGTATAAAAGTCATTTTTAATTTTTTTTTCTGACTGTCAATGCATAAAGGATTAGGGAATAAAATTCTCTCTTAACAAAGTGATCAACTTTGTACACCAACTTGAAAACTCCCACTTAAAAATGAACAGGATGAACGAATCTTTCCAAAAATAGAGTCGTTACCCAGAAAAACCACAATCATGCAAAAATAAGACATTTCAGAATTGGCTCTTCTAAAGAAAAAAATCAAAATACCTCATGCAACAAATAGTATACAATGCTAAACTATCTTTAAGAGAATGAAACTTAGAATTCAAATATGCATGGTTCCAAAATATGATCAGAAACATATTAAACTAATACTCAAATCCAACCCCAAAACATGGAGCTAAGGGCTCAAAAGGTGTTCTAAAGTACTGGAGACTAAGTTTCCAAAAGTTAGTCTGAAAAATACTGGCTTAAAATGTTCACAGGAACTTAATTTTTATGGCACAGAACAAAAATAATGTCCCCGAATAATTAGATGATGTGTCTGTAATTTGCAGGAACTCTGTTTTTTCACTTACTGTCAGAATGGTGACATCACAAACATCAAATGTTAAATAAATTTCTAGAAAACCTGCAAATGTTTACCATCTCCTTCAATGATGATACAAGTCCCCAATGCCAAATCTTCCATTCATTTATAAGCAGAACAATTCTACAGTGCCTGCAACAGTGAACTCAATGAAGTCCGTAACTCAAAAAAAAAAACAAAAATCTAAAATTAAAATGTAAATGAGACTCAATGAATTTGATAATTTTATAAAATCTGCTCAAACGCTTTTGGAAAACAGGCTGCAAATGCTGTAATTTCCCTGCTCTCTCTAGCCCTATCAAACAAAAAAGCAATTTAAGATATTTTCAAGATACTTATAACTACAATATGAGTCTGCTGTTTCAGAAACACAATTTCAGAGGCAGGTATTTCAAATATATTTGCTGGAGGAAAAAAAAAACCCCACAACTTTTGGTTGTGCGACATACTTTTTCTGGAAGCTGGGATTCAACTTCTTTCTTCAGTCTCCTTAGTAAAAATGGTCTTAACACCTTATGTAGACGCCTGATGATCAATATAGTTTCTTCTTCATTTAAGTCCACCTGTAAGAGAGGCTTATATGAATTTGATTTTTTAAAGAAAAGGATGTTTCATACAATAAAGCTTTATGTTACATATATGTGGTTCAATACATGATTGACATTTTACATGCATTAAGGCCAGGTTTAAGCCTGTCATATCTACCTCTGAATTATCTTCCCACCTGCCTACCAAGTGGTAACAAAATGACTTCTAAATAGGTGTCTTTGTCTTAACGCTGAGTTCTATGGAAAAGAGCCCGGAAGCCACCAGTTTTTTATCAGTAGTGTCAACAGCCCCAAATTGTATGGGATATGACTGTCAATGAAGACAGACTGAAGATTGAGATAGAATGGGAGAAAGGGGGCAATAGTTAATATGTTCCCTATTTAAAGTGGCAGCCTTAAGTTAGGCCCTTCGTCTTGGTTGTCTCAGACACAGAAACATACTAAAGGAACAAGGGCTTGAACATATAAAGAAGAGGAACAAGAGTTGATCCAGTTTATGATGGTGGACCTCTAAGTCCCTCTAACTTCACTCCTTTCCTTTTCTCAGCCCTATCTAGTTCGTTTAGTCCATCTTATAAATTTCCCGGCTTTCTCTTTCACCTTCTCCTATTAACCTCTAGGGGGCAGAGTTGATTGACACTACTTTCTACAAATGGGTGAGTTTGTAGAAACTCAAGCCAGTGAGTTAACTACTGAGGATGGGCCTATGTGCCTCGAAATTAAAGGGCCAAATAATTCAAACCGAAATTTTACTAAAGCATTTTTAGTGGCTTTTCATTCCTATGAATGAGGACCACTATGAAAATGACATGTGCCCATTTCTTTTCTTGCAATGGCCCGTTGTCTACCTTTCATAAATGAGCTCTTAAGAGAAGACAGTGGAAGGAATAAGAAATTAGAAAATAAATGGCTACTCCAGGAGAGACTATCCATGTACACACAAAACTGAAACTCACATTAAAACCTAAAAAGAAAAAAAAAAAAGGTCTGCAGAAAATTAGTGAAAACTAGTTCTGTTTTACACACAAACTCTTTATGTGGAAATATTTTAAAGGGAACTCCAAGTTTATAACAAGGGAAGATTTGTTTAAAGCTTGTATTTAGTTGGTTAATTTGGTCTGGTTAAATTACTTCAGCAAACTATCTCCATGTTCATCCTCCCTGTGGCCCACTGCAGTTAAGCATTCCACCGGTTGGGACCCTTTTCTGGTAGCCTGGTAAACATGCTGGCAGAAGACAAAGGGGTTAGATGCCCCATGTACCACTAGATCCATTTTCCTAGGAGGGGAAAATAACCCCACCACGAGACCATGTCCACCCACCGATGGGTTTCATAAAATAAACAACAGTGGAAACCACCCTGCGGGTGTTCTGTGGCTCTAATGTTCTCAGCTTTAGGGCCTTTCATTTCATGTCATTGTCATGCAGTGGAAAAAACAAAAGTCAGACCAGTACCCTTTCACCAGTCATGGCAAATGGAGCATTGAACCATTGTTCAAATGTGCTGCAGCTCTTAAAAATTGTTGGAAGGAGGAAGTTGAGGAGGGCCCAGAGTTCAGGGAGCTTATTCTGCAGTGGGGTCCCAGTCAAGAGGATCCTTCTGGGGGCCACATAGTGAGTGTTCAAGACCTGAGTCAGCTTGCAGTGGTGATTCTTCATTCGGTGGCCTTCGTCCACTATCATGTATTTCCACCGAATCTATAACACAAGAGGAAGGAAGGACGTGTGGTAAGCAAGGGAAAATACAACTATTTCCAACAAGCAAGTGGTGCTGTGGAAAACCAAAGAACCCATCCTTGGTATATGATATGTTGTGATTATCTTTGAGACAAGGGAATTTCAACAATGTCTCATGCCTGATAGGCCACCCAAGACATCCTATAATAATAGAATGTTAAAGCAACAATGTTCCTTACAGACCACGTAATTCCAAATCAACTTTTTACAAAGAAGGAAATTTGGGTCCAGAATGACATGGTTGTTTCTACGTGTGGATCCTGCCTCTCCCCATCCAATGCCCCTTCTATTAATACGTATCATGACAGCTATCCCAGATTTCATGGTCATGCTATTTCAGCTCATGACGGGCACAGAATTTAGGTACCCACCTGAAGCAGAGGTTAAGGACTGATTTTTCCAAGATGGCCCTAGCAGGTTCTACAGCTGAGATATGCTTGGCTCCATGCCTTCTTTTCTATTAGCCCGGCTGGTTACTACCTTTAGGGCATGGCTCGGAAGTGTGTTTTGTTTTGTTTGGACTGGTTGCTAACATTTAAAAGTTGGACTATTTCACATTAAATTTGTACATACAGCTTTTCAAAAATTAGGTCTGACAATGAAGCTCCCTCAATACATGCACATTCCTTACCTGCCAGATCTAGAACGCCTGTTTTATCTAAAATAAAAGGATATACTCACTGGCAGAAAGCGCAGTGCAAAAATATCATTCCTCTATTTATGCCAAAACTGCAGAATTAAATACAGCATACTTCCCCAACATGACTATTGCGTAAAACGTCCAGAATGCTTATATGGCCCAGTCCTCCTTCCTGTCTACACAGTACGTTTCCTCTCTCATACCTTACCCTTCAGTCCTCTTAAGAGCACTGTTCAGTTTCTTAAAGTGAGAACAATGAGGAATGTTCCACTAAGCCTATCCATTCTCTACAAAACAGTAGCAATGGCCAAGAAAAACATCTGGTGCTCAGATGTCCCCAGATCCCACTGCAAAGCTCCTAGAGAGAGAAGGGAGATGAGGAAAGTATTCTATACAGTCCTTGCCTTCCTCATTAGAAGCATCAGACATGCCAGGGGAAAAGGAATAAAATCATCAGTCAGGCTGGGATGTACAGGTAAGAAAAAAAAAAAAAAAACTACCTCGATTTTTTTTCCTTCCTCCACCACCTCTAAGAAAAGTGTTTAAGGATAATTAAAGCTGTACAATCAACTGCCTCAAACTTACCAATGTCATGAAAAGAGGCAAGCAGACAAAAAATATATTTAAATAAATATCCTAAATCTACTTTCCTGCCTAATTTAGCTTATGAAATAATAAAGAATCAGAAGTCTTTGATTTTGCTATTGGGTCTACTACTAATTAGGTCTTCCATTTGGACAAAATTACTACCCCTTTCTATAGCTCCATTTCTCCAGTAACAAATAAAAGCAATGCATCTCATTACCAGGCGTCTCCAATGAATCTTGAAATACATATGCAGAAGACACAATATGAATTTTTTTAAAAAGATCTCAAATGTACAAACACATTCCCATAGCAATATTGAAAACACATCATTTTTGACACTGCCAAATTCATCTCTGAGTGTGAGGAGGTGGAACACAGCATTGTTGCCAGTGCCATCTCAATTATTAAACCTCCCCTGGGAACACATTTCCTTTTTGTTATTTCCTATGATGCCATGAAGGGAACTCTCAGTTCCCAGAGCAAGAGTTTAATGCAGAGATAGAATAGACCCCAGAAATAGAGATTCTATTCAATTTTGGACATAACTTAGTTTCAGATTATAGTGCTTTCAAAACATCACGGGGTAAAAAAAATTACTAAAGAGAAAAAAAAAGAGTTTTCATTATTTGTTCCATGAAAGAGAATACTTCCATCTTTCTACATGAACATATTAGAAGACAAGATGATATAAATGGGAGTAAAAATTTCTACTTTGTGGCTAAGGAAAAACTTAGGACATAAAAATTAGGAGACATGTAAGTCACAGAAACACCTCTTTCTCAGTTTCAAATAAATAGTCACAGAAACAACCTTGAGTAATTCCAACAATGATAGTCTATTATTTCACCAGGAAAAACCTGAAACAAGACCACAAAAGCCACTGCTTAGATAAATGTTCATATGGTGGAGACCATATGGAGAGGTGTCTGGCTCATCTTTGGAGAAACAAAGGCACAAGAAGAATGAAGTTACACTGACAGGATCTCAGGGCAGCAAAAACAATTATTTCTTTCCCAAGAATGTTCAAAGCTGTTAGAGAGAAAAGAGTTGCAGAAGCAACCAGGCGAATTTTTAAAGAGATGTAAACTCATCAACGCTGAGGGGATAGACAAGAGCTGCCCCAGGATCAATCATAAACACACACACATACACACACACACACACACACACACACACACACACACAGCATGCATGAAATCAAATCCATGACCAAAATATATCAAACTCTGAAAAAATTTTAAAAAAATAAAGAAAAGGATAAGCCATCTAAGGATCCAATTACACTACTGATTTGGGCAATACTTCACATTCCAGTGCGATGGTCCTAATTAGAGAGAAAATAATTTTCAAAAACATACCTTTGCAAGAATGTGCTTGTCTTTTATAATATACTCATAAGTAGTCAAGAGGACATTGAATTTGCCACTCCGTAGCTGGGGGACAAGGGAGCGACGCATGGCAGGAGTACCCTGAATGAAAAGAAAAAAATATATGCATGATCCTATGGACATATATGTGCATTATTTCTCACTATTCATAGCTTAATGATGCCCAGACATGCGACTGAAGAATGCACAGACACACATTCTCATAGACTGATCTATTATACACGAGGAAGTTTTGGCTAAATTACACATCTTGACCCTTTTCAGATCTTTTTTTAGAAAGGTTTTCCCACCAAAGACAGTGGGAAGGCAAAGGGAAATGGAAATGACAGTGACTTTGTGGTAGTAGAGAACCCACCGCTCTGCTGAAAGGCTCCAGTTCTGTTGAGAAAGTACAGCAGGCAGTCCGGGCATCCGGGTAATTGCCTGACTTTGCAGGAACAGTCCACACAGTAGCAGCCCACAGCGAGCCAGTCAGCAGCACGCAGAATGTGTGATATTTGTCATTTGTATTACTCTCATCAGAAACCTTGCAATATGATAATTAACAATTTTCTTCTGGATTTCACTATCTGAAAGTAATTATGGTTTATTACAGTAATCTTCTTGGGATGATTAACTCTCACGGTTTAGTACATGATGTACATGACAAAACTTTACAACCAAATACCGTTCACAGATGTGCATATGGAATGAAGAAAATAGGGTCTATTTTTTGCTTTTCCACATTTATATATAAATACAGCATTCCAAACCTTGTAAGAAATTTTCACCACAGAAGGAGCCCATTTGTCAAATTCATATGTCCAGTTAGATAGAGTCCTATGGAACAAAAAAAAAAACACACAAAAAAAAGACATTTGTATAAAAATCAATGGTTAAAAAGATGTTCTTATTCATTTTCAGGCCTCACCTTGAAAGGGGCTACAGAATATAACATATCTCAACAAGATATTTATTTTAAAGGTATGGAAATAAGAGATAAGTTCAAAATAAACTGTCACAAAACATGACAAGTTTGTGGTTCATAAAAAAACCTTGTAAGAAAAAAACTGAAGAATACATAAATTTAGAGAGCAAAAAACTAAACTGTAATATGATATTAAAAAAGAGCAATTGCCAGAATGATTTTAGGAATCTTCATAAACAGCCATATAAGTTCAGAAAAAAGTTGAGTCAGGAAAAAGAAATTCCAAAACCACATGAAAACATAAAATGAATCTGTCAAGAGGGAACAGGGGAAGAAATATTGAATGACTTTTTTTAAAGCCCTGAAAGTGTCACTGTATATATGATTCAGAACATGCAAAATATAGATTAAATGCAAAAGATGCCTAAATATTATAGATACAGATAATTCATACAAAAAGGGCTGCAAATAGTCTTCATTAGAAAAAATTCAAAGAAAACACAATAATATTAATAGAATCCTTCTTCTTACTGAAGGTCCAAGTTCATATCAGCATTGAGATCTATAACAAGACCTCGGTGAACAAAGCTACAACCTAACACCCACAGGCAGACACACTGAACTCCCAGGGAGGGTGCTTGTGAATCACTGTGCCCTCACTCAGTAGTGCCCACTTAGGACCTTCTAAGAACCACCTAGCAGGTGAGGCACTGGGAACGTAATGGCGAACAGCAAAGGCCTGTCCTTACTAAGCAGCAAACTCATTGAAACATAACCTCAGTGCACATACTAAGGTTATTTTAATGCAAAATTCCTAGTTATGATTTTGATTTATATTCTGCTTTTAAAAGGAAGATTTAAGAATATATAATCTTTTGGAAATGGAATAAGGAAAAAAATCAAAGAAATCTCACACACACACAACTTTCCCCTTTGTGAGCTACTTAAGGAATAATGATGAGCAAGACTCACTATGCAGTGTTCAGGCTGTGCAGACTTGTAATGCTAATGGCTGATAAAATCACTCGGTCCCATGCTTAAATAGCCAATCAAACAGGCTAGGATGGGGAGGGGTGGGAAATTAAAATCTAAATCCAGATTACATGCTCTTGGTAATCTGGATTTAGGTTACTACATGCTACAATTCTGTCTTAAGTAAAAAACAAGGACAAGCTACTAATTGGGCACTCTACAACATACAGAACGATGACTGTGGAATAAATGACTTTACTTACGAAAGGGGAACAATGATGAGATAGGGACCATTGAGTCTTTTGTGCTCCATCAGATAAGTGATGAGTGCAATGGTCTGTATGGTCTTTCCTAGCCCCATTTCATCGGCTAAGATTCCATTCAAATTGTTATTATACAGGGAAACCATCCATTCCAGGCCCTGGAGCTGAAATGAAGAGTAATTGCTTCAATTATCCAAGATCTGCACAGGTAATTAATACTAATACAACTCAAGTGAGGCTGTGACTTCTTAACTCCTCAGTGCTATATGTTGGGTTTCCCACAGTAGGAAAAATGGGGGAAGCACCAATGCAAAAAGAATGTAAAATATGAGCCTGATCATTCTCTCCATGAGTAAGCTTTCTATCTTCTTGCTTCTTGACAGGTGAGTTTTAAAGCAGCTTTGTCGCTCATCCACACTTAGTATTTCACAGTATATGACATTCTAGAATTATTATAAATGAAAAAAGCCCAAACCAAAATCTAATCCAACCACTCCAAGAATAAAAAGCCAATGTGAAGGCAGATTTGGCACACAGATCACAGATTATTAAAAACAGCCTTTTTGGTAATAAAAAGGCTACCCCCCGGGTGAGGTCCCCTCAGTGAGAAGGCGGAGTGACCAGGGAGCCAGGGACCCTCTGCTGGGACCACAGGAGGACATTTCTCTTCCTGGCAGAGAGAAAGTTCCCAGGCAGCACATGGAAACTTTATAATGTGGGTACTCCCCAAAGGCTGCACACTGGAAGCTGACGACTAGAAACATGCTCAACATATTTCTGAAGTACAAAAACACTGTACCAGAGATTCCCCACGTTAAGTACGAAAGTAAGGTTGGGTGAAAATACAAAATTGTTAAACCTCCATCCCCCAACCAACAATTCCCTTCCACCATCATACCACAGATGCCGGATTTAAATGATAGGATCAATTATATATATATTTGCTAAAGTCAGTTTAGCTTGATAATGATGTTATGCTTAGGGAAATGTTCATTTTTTATGTAAGAACAAAGCAAGAAATTAGTTTATTTAAAATATTTATTAAATGGCTATTCTGTGCAAGGGGCCACGCAAGGAGCTGTAGCAGATAGATACCAAGGTCTGTAAGATGTATGCCTCCCTTCAGAAGCTCAAATAAAAGAGAAAACAATGAATGAGGCACGTATACACATATACCAAGAAGTGGTTGACAGTGCCAATGTATATGTATACATATAAAACTGTATTGACAAGAATTTTTCTTAGGAAGACACTACATTGGTTTGAAGCAATACTTCCATAAGCCACTTGAGATACTTTGTACCATGCAAGATTCCAAAGTCATCCTAAAGGTTTCTGCAGAACTACAGCAACAACAAGAGATAAGTAGAGAAACAGAAAGAACCTCCAAGAGAATGGGCAAAAGATAGAGGGAAAGAGGGGAAATTATTATAAAACAAACAGTGGTAGACAGGAGAAGCTGTCAGCCTGCAATGTGACCCTGAAACCACTAGAGCTTTAGAAAAGTCAACTAAATACAAGAAACATTTTGGATACTCTGTAGGATGAATTTTTTTTTCTTTTTTTTTTTTTAGTGAAAATTGGTAAAGGGGCTGAATTTTGCATTTGTGCTAATTCAATACAAAACAGAAGCAGAAACTAGCAGCAGAGGAGACTAGAAATTCACAAAAATTGTGGGAAGTAATTTGGATTTTCTCAGGCTAGAAACTGGCAGAATTGGCCAGGGGTAGGATTAGATACTGAACCAAGCTTATGTGGCTCTCTAGGAGTAGCAGAAAGACCTCAGCCATGTCAAGGTTAAGTAAGTATTAATGACACAAAAACCTGTCAAGAAGCAAGAAGACAGAAAGCTTACTCACGGAGAGAATGATCAAGGAAGGCTTTGAGCCACAACTTGAACTGGTTTATGAGAAATGATCAGGGAAGGCTTTGAGCCACAACTTGAACTGGTTTGTGAGATCTCATCAGGCAGATATGGCTAGTCAAGATTCCAGGAAGAAGGCACTTCATGAGGTATAAACCCAGAGAGACACTGCAAGGCATGTTCAGGGAATCTACAGCAGCTCAGCAACACAGAGGCATAAAACTCACATATGGAAGTAGAAGGAGCTAGGTTTGAAAAGAGAGTGATGAAGAGTGCTTAGAAGGGTGATGGATGACAGAAGAAAACCCATGTGGCATTAAAAGCTATTTACAAATAATTCAAAAGATGGATCTCCCATATACAGATATACAAAAGTTTATTAGAGCACGCTATGAGTTAACATCTATGTCAGGTAGGTCAAACAAGATGAAACCTGCTTTGGATCTCATGACTATGACATGGTCTTTGGAGAAAACATGACGTTACTAAGGCCAGAACAGTCGTCCTCAGAATGTGCTCCAGGGTTCTCAGGGGGCCCCCAAGACCTTGGAAGGAGATCCACAAGGTCAAAATGATTTGCATGACAATACTAAAGCATTACTTGTCATTTTTACTGTGTTGACATCTGCACTGATGATGCAAAAGCAATGGTAGGTAAAAACTGCTAGTGCTTTAACACAAGTCAAGGCAGTACTGTACTGGCAGTCATTGTATTCTGCACTCCTATGCAAGGGCAGCAGACACAGTGCCAAGTGTTAAGAGTGGAGAGGATCCGACGCCAACAAGTACACTTCCTAAAGTGTATTCTAGAAGAGGCTAGTCTTACAGGATGTTAATTGGTGATATAAAAATAGGGCTTGATAGTCAAAGAAGTTTGGGAAATATGAAGTTAAACAATGTTAAAGAAGTGATTTTACTGCAGGATGCTGATGTGCATTATGGTTACATGTTGATTTCCACAGAGTCCTAAGTGTGCTGACGGGCATGTGAATGAACAAGAGGGGTCACTGCCAGAGTGACCATATCTGGTTGTTGTCGAGGGACAGGCCAGGGTTATGCCTATTATCAATAATAAGGCCCTCAACTCACGTTCACAAGTATTCAAGTTAGAAATAGTAATTTCTATGGTAATCTTAGTTACAGTACTTGGCCACAAACCTCTTTATTTTATTTATTTATTTATTTATTTTTTGATACAGAGTCTCACTCTGTTGCCCAGGCTGGAGTGCAGTGGCGCTATCTCAGCTCACTGCAAGCTCCGCCTCCTGGGTTCACGCCATTCTTCCATCTCAGCTTCCCGAGTAGCTGGGACTACAGGTGCCCGCCACCACACCCAGCTAATTTTTTTGTGTTTTTAATAGAGACAGGGTTTCACTGTGTTAGCAAGGATGGTCTCGATCTCCTGACCTTGTGATCTGCCCGCATCAGCCTCCCAAAGTGCTGGGATTACAGGTGTGAGCTACTGCACCTGGCCTCCTTTTCTAATTTTTAAGGAACAATTCATAGAACAAATGTCTCATGGAACACAAGTTGGAAAACATCACTAAGCGGTAGAAGGTAGAACACAGGAATCAGCCTCAATCCAGACAGGTCAAATAAAACATTGGCCTAATTTTTAATCAAAGCACAGATGCTCACAATTTTATTGTTTGTTTTTTTTTTTTTTAATAGATGGAGTTTCACTTTGTCACCCAGGCTGGAGTGCGGTGCTACGATCTTGGCTCACTGCAACCTCCACCTCCCAAGCTCAAGCGATTCTCCTGCCTCAGCCTCCGGAGTAGCTGGCATTACAGGCATGCACCACCACACCCAGCTAATTTTTGTATTTTTAGTAGAGGCAGGGTTTCACCATGTTGGCTAGGCTGGTCTCGAACTCCTGACCTCAAGTGATCCACCCACCTCAGCCTCCCAAAATGATGGGATTACAGGAGTGAGCCACCATGTCTGACCTATTGTGTCTTAAGAAAAAGCATAAATGTAGTAGACAGCTATTCCTAGGTGGGTTGAATCCATGGCATAAAACCACGGCCACACCTAAAAATTTTAAAGAAATACTTCAAGATGAGGCATGGATGTTCTCCAGTTTAATAGAATATGGCTGGGTTTTCCATTTTGTAGAGAACACTTAAAATACATCCCAAAAGCATAAAAAAGAAAATGGGTATGGCATGCCCTGGTAAAGATAGTAACATGGAGTACTCTGAAAGAAGAATTATAGGCACAATGAAAGGAATCTCAGTATTATAAGTGATGTGGCCTAAAATGTCTCGTCATCAAAAGCCCTTGTCAACATGTGCATGACATACTTCAATCAAAATTAGGTAAATGGTTACGACTTGCCAAGGAAACTCAAACCACGCCAATTACCTGGTAATGCTTTAGGGTCCCGTTAATGAGGAGGGCAGACTGTTTCTCCACCCTCTCCGAGATGGCATGAGCCACGGTGTAGTAGGACTGGGAGCCCCTGGCACTGTACTGCATGCTGTATTCATCATCCACGTCTTGCTTAGCTGTCCTGGGAAAGGAAAAAGTGGAGAATCACACACAGACATGTGTGTGCATGTGTTGTTTTACTTCACTCAAAAAATGATTTGAGAACCTAAAATAGCTGCAATAAGTGTGTTTTATTTATCAACCACTACTTGCCATGCAGTTAATATACACTATCTGTAATCCTCACAAAAAGCAAGCACAAAAAGCATTATGATGATCATCCCCATTTTATGCAGGTGGAGAACCTGAGGCTTAGAGAGTTTACTTCATTTGTTTGGATCACATAAAAGGTAGTGAAACCAGGATTCAAACACAGGTCCCCTTGATCCAAAAGACAGATAGGAACCTGAACCCTACACCTGCAGATGAATACTTTGCCAATGAAGCTGTCATAGACTGTTAAATACAAAGATAAATCCTATTCACAGAACACTGGCTAAAGCTGGGAGGTCAGGGGGAGAGAGCAACCCAACATTAAAGGGGTAGGAAGGAGGAAAGGTAGGCTTCTATCTTCTGTGCCTTGTTCATGAGCTAGTCTGTTATTCTATGGGCAATAAGGAACCACTGACAGGGATTCTTAACACCTTCAGTGAAGGATCAGGGCAGACTGGTAAGAGGAAGGGTCCCTAAAGTGGGGCACACAGCCGTGGAATAAAAGGGAGAAATATGAGGATGTCTATTTCTGGTTTTTAAAGTACCTCATCTTTTTCATTGTTTCACAACAGTTTTCTTTTAATAGTAGAGCTATACAAGCAAAGAAATGTGCAAACCCTTGAAGTAGAGGGCCCACAGGAATGGATGAGACACAGAGCCAGGGCACTCGGAGGGTTGGAGAAGGTTCAGGGACTGGGAGAGAGTTGGTGGTCAACTTGGCTATGGCAGCAGGAGTAAGACAGGAATGATGTCTCTCACTTGGGTTTCAGGGAGACTGCTGATGTCATTAAGGGAGGCAGGAAAGGCAGCAAAGCAGCCAGTTAGGGAGATAAGTTTCATTAGTTCAATCTGGGATTGAAGTGCAGACAACAGGTGTGAGGCTCAGGAGTGAGCCTGAGCTGGAGGTGGGGATTAAGGAGAGAGAAGAGTAAGGAAGTGAGGAAGAAAGGGAAGAAAGGGAAGAAAGGGAAGGAAGGAAGGAAGGGAGGAAGGGAGGGAGGGACGGAGAATCAACATGAAACCCCGAGACCTGGGAACCCAGAACTCAGTGGTGACCTATAAGAGCACAGTTTCAAGCAGAGTGTAGGCATGAAGTCAGTTGCCTTCCTTAAACAAAATTTCCTAAAAGAAAATTCATTAAGCATCATTCTCATGCAATGCATTTCCAAGGGAAAAACTCAATACATACTCAATGATCTGCTTAGCATCCTTCTCAGAAACTTCTTCACTATTTGGATCCAGGAGTATTTTCTCTTCGGTTTCCTGCCTACTGGACTCTTCTTCCTCATCCTGGAGAAGGAAAAAAGATAGGGAGGAAATTATATTTTAACAAGTAAATATCTATGATTGACATTTTCTGAAAAGACATGAACTAGTATTCAACTTCACAAATGAAGTAAGATCATAAAATTCAGGGAGGAAGTAAATGTAACATCTACTTAAGTAAAGCAATACCCCCATTCCACTGCTGTTGAAATCATGAATGAGATAATGAAGGGAACTCTCTGAGGATCCCCTAGAACCCTTGCTCCCAAGAATGAGTATGTAAACATCATGCCAGAAACATAAATATTTATCATCATTTGGTTATCAGAGTCCTGTAGGGCATATCTGCTCTCACTCAGTAGCACTCTCTCCAAAGCCAGATTGTAGAGATCTTAGGATCCTCCTTCTCATAAAAACACTCTCTCTGATGGCTGGGTGCAGTGCCTCATGCCTGTAATCCCAGCTACTCAGGGGGCTGAGGCAGGAGAATCGCTTGAACCCAGGAGGCAGACATTGCAGTGAGCCAAGATCACACCACTGCACTCCAGCCTGGGCAACAAGAGCGAAACTCTGTCTCAAAACAAAACACAAAACAAAACAAAAAAAATCCACTCTCTCTGATAATGCCCATGGGACTTGGATGGCCCCATATGTGTCCACTGTAGAGGACCTGGATCTTGTAAGCACACTGCTTTCTGTGGCTGATTCACATCACACATTGCAGAGTACTGAGATTAAAAACTCTCAATAACTTGGCAAAGGATTCAATACCTCTCCCTTCTCAAGTGAGTACTACATCCAGCTGACCCATTTGAAAGCATTACTAAGTAAGCGTCCATTCTGTCCACTACTAACCTGGTGTAGAAGGCTAAATCTTTCCAGACAATCCAGTAGAATTTCCTTGAAAAGCAGGTTTAAAGAGAACCATGCTTTTCCATAACTCTTAAATGACAAAGTATGAATTGACAAACTATCAAGGAGAAAAATCAAACCTTATGATAGCAGATCATTTAGAAGCAGGGAGTCAGCTAAGGCCTTGGCCCAACTCCTTCATTTTCCAGGCCAGGAAATAAAACGCTGAGAGGGGACATGACTCTCCACATGTCACTCAGGCTCACCTGCAGCAGACTCATGCGATGGGCCCAGGGACAAGGGCTGTCTGTGCTTGTCATTCTCAGGTTGGCACCTGCTGGCTAGGCGGCCTACTTTATCTTATCTCTGCCCTCTCCGGCTCTCTTACTCAAAGAGAAGGTTCTTCCAGTAGGTCACTTATAAGCCCATTCATCCAAGTAAACAAGACACCTTTAAATATCTTAGAGATAGAGTAGCTGGCGGAAAAAAATAACATCCCCCAAAAAGTATTTGCTTTTTTTAAAAAAAAAAAAAAAAAAAAAAAAACAGGATCTTGCTTTGTCACCCAGGCTGGAGTGCAGTGGCACGACCTCAGCTCACTGCAGCCTCTGCCCAGGGCTCAAGCCATCCTCCTACCTCAGCCTCCCGAGTAGCTGGAACTGCGGGAATGCGTCACCACGCCCCGCTGGTTTTTGTATTTTTTGTAGAAATGGGGTTTCACCATGTTGCCCAGGCTGGTCTCGAACTCCTGGACTCAAGCAATTCTCCTGCGTCAGCTTCCCAAAATGCTGGGATTATAGGCATGAGTCACCATGCCCAACCATGTTTGCTTTTCAATGATCATGCTTTTTTGTAATGTAGCTTTTATTATTCTTCCTCTTTACAAAAGCATTAAGTGCTCATGGAAGACTAATTTGGAAAACACAAGTCCACAAATAGAAGGAAAATAGCCACAGTCTTGAGACCCTGGTAAGCTACTATGGGTAAGGATGCTTTACCTTGTCCTCGGCACCTATACTACGGCACTCTCAAGAATATCAGATCTAATGACTATATATTAACAATGCTCTAATAAAGGAGAGCAAATCTTCTTTTAATCCTATTTGTAATTATTAAACATTTTGTAGTTGATTTAACAAATATTTTATTATTTCTCAATTTCTATTAAAAATACCCAAGATTCCCATTTTAGGTTCTAGTTATACTAAGTATTCCCTCCAAGAGACTGAGCGCTTCTCTTTGGGTAACAAGTATATCTAAGGAATTCAAACAAGAATCATACCTGGAGAGAAATCAAGAGGATCAATAAACTCATTAAACCAAGCCCATGTTGCCCTTTTTGTCGAAGTTTCCAGACTCAGAATTGCAAATAGATTCTAAGGTCTGAAGGACTTCAGAACTTTTTGGCAGTTAATTCTCAATGTGAACCACTTAGAGGTATGGTATGGCCTTTCCCAAGGTAATCCATCTCCAATTCTCCCCCAAAAGACCACTTCACCATCTCCAAGTTAATGCCAGCTTCTCTTTTCTTGGTTTCAAGTGAATTTAGAATGTGCCAAGTTTCCCCATTAGCCAGGGCCTCCCAAGAGATCACTATACCACTAGGCATACACCATCAAAGCATTTGTAAATCCTTAGCCCCAGCTGTCACCCAAAGGCCAATCCTGGAGGAAGAAATGACAGAAAGACACAAGGCCTGGGCTTACATTCAGGAAGAAGTTTCTTCCTCTGATAACTTTCAAACCAATAAACCCCAAACAGAGATACATACATACCTCTTCCTCATAATCAGAATCACTCTCTTCACTGTCAGATCTAGGGGCAACTTCATAACTAAGGAAAAAGAGTGAGGAAGAGGAGGGGGCTTAGTTGTTTAAATTATAAAACAATAAAGACACACATGACTTAATAGCACATTCTATGTGTAAAAGACGAATCCAAGTAACAACTTCAACCATCTCAGCAAAGGCTGTGTAGTTTTAGTTTCGAGATTGTACAAGATTACCAAAATCTAAAAAGCTAAAAGAGCACCATGAACGCTGCTTTCATGCCTTACCCAGGATTCATTTCCAGCCAGGCGTCCAGCTGACTTGCTTTGGGTGCTTCTGGTCCGAACAGAACCTTGCCGGTTTCTGTGTGAGTCACTTTGACAGGGAGGTCACTCATCTGGCTGCTCTCATCTATGGGCTACAAAGGAGGGAAAATCATGTTACGGCTTGATGTTAAGACCTTCTCCCAGTTCTGTACTGGACGTTTCTCAGCATTTTTTGCTGCCCAGCATCTGAAACCTTATTCTGTGTTTGGAAATTTCACTACCTAATGAGTTTTGATGGGAGGTGAGAGGCTACCTCCCACCAAAGAAACTGAAAATGCTGCCTCCCTGGTAGCTAAGACACAGGCACAAACCTCAGCTCCAGCAACCAGATACATCACCAAGGTTGTGAGTTAAGAGCTAGAAGTGCAAGGGTGTGGAAACCAACAGGTGCACTGGTGCAGGGCAGACCACAGTGGCAACAATGCCAGGAAAGCGGTAATGGCTCTGTCAAGCTTCTGCCTGCTCCCAACCACAGCCTGTCCTCACTGGACCAGTTGTAGAGCATAATACTGGGGATAGTCCTGAGTCAGGTTCTTCAGAAACCCTGGAGATCTGATGAGTTGCCCAGTATCCTATCAATATATTCCCTTTTTATTTAAATCAGGCAGAGTTGATTTTGGTCATTTGTAACTAACAACCCCCGATTCCTCAACTAATACTTCCCAGATAACAACTATTGCAAAGTCATGGTTTCAGAGAGAATGAAAAACAGAAAAGGTATTATAACCTATGTCATCTCATGAGTGGCTGGTTTGGTCTCTGCAGAACCAGTGTCCTTTTTCCAAAACTAACCCCCCAGGTGTCTAACCCAACTATTGGTATCTTTGAGTGTGATAAAGAAAAAAGCTCTGCTCCTCTGAAATCTGGCAAATTGACCAAGATTAAGCTAAAGTTCATTACTAGACTAGTATATCCAAGGAACACAAGAATCACACTTGAATATAATCAGTAACAAATGACTGCTCCTGATTACAGGGTGACCTGTACTTCTAGGAGCAGATCCGTAAGTAAAATGTTTGTTTGGAAATGCTTGATTTGTGAGTGGTTCAAGTTATCTATCTCCTGAAAAGTAATAAAATTGAATTTTTAGACAATTCATGAATTCCAAAATTTTTCCTAGATTCCTTTCAATTGGAATTAAGCAGAAATGATAGGATAACCTACAGTATGCTATAGTTTATCTTCTATATCTTATAGGAAATGACCAAAAAACAAAACAAAATGAAACACACATACCCAATGGTTCTTTCCCCTTACACCCTCAACAAAGCACTGTCAGCATAAGAAACAATATATTAGCAATTATCCACAAAAATATCCTTAAAAAGAGAAAAGGCTTACTCCAGATTGTCGTTTTTTTCTTTTGTGTGTGCTAAAGCAATGGTTTTGAACATCATTACTTTGCACGCCAACATGACACTTCTTCCTCATTAAAGTAAAAGGTCATCTATATACTCAAGAGATAAAGAAGGAAATCTACAATTTGCTATCATTTCCCTTGGAAAAATCATGTTCTGTTATCATGAACCATTATAATATAGCTTCTTTTCGTGCTAATGTCATGCCTCTAAGAAAATTGGAAATCACTATAGATGGAATTAGAACCTTGGCAAAAGCACTGAATGAGAACAGAAGAACATAATAAGAACATTATTTCAAAACAGAGCAAGATGTCCACGTTGCAAGCCTTAGCAAACAGGACACATGTGTTAAGATTAAAAGGAAAAAAAAGATGTATGTCACAAGCCCAAGATCAGTAGCTAATTTTCCCAACAGATAATAAGATATAAGAACACTATTACGCTAACATGTTAAATCTCTCCCTGTGTGCTTGTTAATTATAGACCAATGGGAGGCATACTTAGGTAAGGCTGGGCTTTTGCAAATTAGAGTTGTTTCTAAGTGCTCTAATATATAGTATTCTTATCCCGTAACAGCCCAAGGAGTTTCTTACACATCAGACATTTATCCTGATCCTTTCTTTCCTTGTGATAGATTATAGTGGTTAAGTAACATTTATTGTTCAAGAGGTTTCTGCATAGAATAGTGGTTCAATCTTTTTTTTCTGCATCTCCACTGTTTGAGTTCACAATACAACTGTGTGCAGAGTGATACCAGAATGGGAAGTGGCAACCTCCCACCCACTCCGATCCTCCAAGTAGGTTTATCAGAATTTATGAGACAAAATGAAGATAATTTGAAACAAACTCCCTTCCCATCCTGCTCTGGGAGTGTGCCTCCTCACTGTGAATCGCTGGCAGGGAACCTTAAATCCTTCAGAAAAAAATCCAATAAATAAATTGTATCCTCATAATTCAGGAGAATACTGGAACTACTAGGAAATGAATTTTAGGACTAGGCTGATGAACATACACATAGAAGCTATATGGCAAGCCTATTAAAAAATGTCAAAAATAAGTTAACCAAATATGTGACTTATTTAGTTTATGTATTTTTATAATTTCAAATTAATAATAAACTAGAGAAACTGGGTCATATTTTATGTTTCTGTATCATTTACTGGGCAATATAATTATAGAATCATTTAAGATTCTTACACATCCTATATATTTGTAAATATATGATTATATGTGCACAGAAAATTCTGAAATAGTATGCAAGACATTTAATATCAGTTGATTGATAGTCTGACATGTAAGTAGATTATTTTTCACTGTATCCCTTTTGTATCATTCTAATTTTCTACTATGCTAACGTATTACTATTTTTACTTAGAATAAACAGCACAGTAAGAATAAAATAGTATGCATGAAGAATGGTGCTGCCAGGTATGGCACGGACTCTGTTCAGCAGAACACAGCGGAAAGGATGACAATCCCTTACCTCTCCATCCGGTCCCAGGGCAGACTCCCCACCCTCTGCATTCTCTTCAGCCTTCTGCAAAACAACAATGTCGAATGTTATATGTAACCAAGACGATGGGGTACGGGACTTCCTGGTAACTCTCCGGTATGTAATAGAATTTCATTGTTACCCCATTATTATCTAACACAGCTTAAGTGTTAATGCCTTTTATGTTCATTTGTCTTTGCTGAGACAAAACATGTATTTTATTAGCAACTTGTAGAGAGTCACTTAAAGCCAGATGTGATCTGAGGCCAGCACACTAGAGATTTGTAGATTGTATTTCAGAGACCCAAAGAGCTTAAGACAGGGCAGTATCAAGACGGTGGTCAGAATCTGAAATGTTCTTCTCGTGTTTGGGAGTGGGAAGATATATCCTGACATAATTAGCTCAACTTTCCTATCCCCTAAGCAAGTTTTCTTCAGCAATAAAGAACAACATTCTAAAACTGTCCATCAAGAATAAGCTCTGATGGCAACAATAGACAATGGGGACTACTAGAGGAGGGAAGGAGGGAGTGGGGCAAGAGTTGAAAAACTCATTATTGGGTATGATGATCTCCACCTGGGTGACAGGATCAATTGTAACACAAACCTCAGCATCATGCAATATACCCAGGTAATAAACTTGCACATGTATCCCCTGAATCTAAAACAAAAATTGAAATAATAAAAATAAAATTGCATCCTCAAAAAAAAGAAGAAGCTATGAACCACTCCATGGGCATAAAAACATAATATAAAACTTTATGAGTTCCCTGGATGTTTTTAATTCCACCTAAATTTCTTTCATAATATATAGTATTTCTACCATGTGTAAATAGGAAAATTTTATGCAGATATTGTTGTCTGATGAAGAATTCTGTTATCTACCATTTCTTTTTTTTTTTTTTTCAGACATAGTCTTGTTCTGTCACCCAGGCTGGAGTGCAGTGGCCCGATCTCGGCTCACTGCAAGCTCCACCTCCCGGGTTCACACCATCCTCCTGCCTCAGCCTCCCAAGTAGCTGGGACTACAGGCGACCACCACCACACCCGGTTAATTTTTTTGTATTTTTTAGTGGAGACGGGGTTTCAGCGTGTTAGCCAGGATGGTCTCAATCTCCTGACCTCGTGATCTGCCTGCCTCGGCCTCCCAGCCTATCTACCATTTCTTACATATCCCAATATCTTAGTCCATTAACTTCTATGTGCCTCAAAAACAACCTAAATGAAAAGTTAAGATTATGTCATATCGGCCAGGTGCGGTGGCTCAGGCCTGTAATCCCAGCACTTTGAGAGGCCGAGGCAGGCAGATCACAAGGTCAGGAGATCAAGACCATCCTGGCTAACATGGTGAAACCCTGTCTCTACTAAAAACACAAAAAATTAGCCGGGTGTGGTGGTGGGCACCTGTAGTCCCAGCTACTCAGGAGGCTGAGGCGGGAGAATGGCATGAACCCAGGAGGCGGAGCTTGCAGTGAGCCGAGATGGTGCTAGTGCACTCCAGCCTGGGTGACAGAGAGAGACTGTGTCTCAAAAAAAAAAAAAAAAAAAAAAAAAGATTATGTCATATCTTGTACATATCCAAGAAAGTCTCATCTGTAATATACGCAAAATAATCTAAAATTTCTTCCACTTACGATAACCTCTCTGACAAGTGAAATCTTTAAAATCACCTATATAGAATCACTATTTTAAAGTTACTTCTGGAAAGCTATACTATTTCTGCATAGTATAATGAGAGAAAAAAAAAAAAATTTAGTCATTTCCTTTGCCAGGATGCTTGAGAAAATGAGCTTTCCTCCCTTGGGCTCTTTAGTTAATTAAAAATAAAAAATGATGATACAGAATCAATATGAACTCAACTTTGTTTACTTAAGATATCGATTATATAATATGTTTTGCCTTCTATGAAAATAACTCAACTGTCTTCTGACAAAATAGCTTTTATGAAAACACTTAAAGTTTAAAATCAACCTTTTATTCATAGTGAAGAAAGGCAGTTCCATCAACATTTGAAATTTCTGAAGTTCCTTTACAATGCAATTTTTACCAAAAATACATGTATGTATGTATGCCAAAGCACAAGGCATAAAAAAAATGCAGCTTCCACCAAACAGTAGGAAATAAAATGCTCCCTTTGGTTATGATTTTCCAAGAAATTAAATTTCTATTTATGTCACCCCAGAGCAAAAACATTTATAAGCTCAAAAGAAATGATCAGCTTCAAAGAGCATCAGGCTCTACATCTAAGCTAGTGACACAGAGAACAATAACAGAACCCTTGAATTCAAAAAAGAAACCATCCCTGCTACCAGTCACTGAAGGTTCCATTTTTGGAATTCTCAGAATCTATACTCAGGGGACTGTTTTAATTAACGGGGGAAAGTCAATTAATCCCACCATTCTTTCCACACAAATCAGAAATAAGCTACAAATTTGGCCAACAAAGAAAATCAAATGAGACAATGAATAAGCCAATTTCAAATATCTAGCAAGTGGAATTGGATCACCATTTCAATGAATAGTACATTAAAAAGCTTGAAGCATCATATATTAATATAATCAAAATTATTCTGAAGGATACTTTCCTATGAATATACTATAGACTAGCTAGATTGTTATCTAAAAACTGCCTCACAGTCAGGCCCTTCCATTACTTAAAATCCCCAAAACTATTTTTTAAAATTCTATTAGGTATCAAATCTGAGAGACACAGTAATATTAGATTTAAGACAGTTGGTTCTGGAATTAGACAAACTGTGTTTCAATCTTAGCTCTCTGTAATTAAGTGCAAGAGATCTTAGCTGTATGATCTTGAGCAAATCATTTTCTCTTTCTGTCTTAGTTCCCTCTTGCATAAAATAGGAATGGTAACAAACAGTGCCTACTTCCTAGGGCTTCTGCAGGACTGGGTCACGATTTCAACATGTACAATCCGGTGTCACAAGTAATATATATGCTGCCAGCCTCAATCTCCACATTGTACAAGGGTCAATGATAGTCCGAGGACTATTCTTTTATGTCTATAATTAAGACTGGCTGTAGCGTTTCCTGAAAACTGCTTCATAAGGCTATGAGGTCAGGGATTTCTGTCTGTTTTGTTCACTGACGCATTCCCACACCTACAAGGGCATCAGGCACTTAAAAGGCACTAAATAAATATTTGGTGATTGAAGGAATGAATGAAAGCACAAAGAACAATGCTTTCCACTTAGCATATGCTCATTAAATTATTATTATCATAAATAGATGCCAATACATTTGCAAGTCATAAAATAGTTAAGAGCACGCACACAATTAGCCATTGAATTGGTGCTCTGTGTGACTTTCCTTGCAAGCATGCCCTGTCCTTGGACCTAATTCTGCTATGTTATTCTAAGAGATAGAGGCCAGGTGGCAGTCTACTCTATGACAAGAGATGTCAAATTCTCCCATCATTCTTTGGATTCCTTCAGTTTGATGACATTGCTGGTTGGTGCGCACATGTACTCACATCAACCTCATGCTGTGTCTCAAAACTTAAAAAAACAAAGCAAAACAAACACAATTGTCCCTTTTTTTGGTTCAAAATTAACACCCAAGAGTTTGTGATTGGTCTACTGTTTGAGCTGACTTCGGACAGTCTCTAAGCACCTAATGAAATGTCCTGGTGTGAATGCAGCAGCTGCTACAGTGTCTCCTGCCACCTGAGAAATTTTCATATGTAGTTATCTGCATCGCGTAATTGCAAACACATGCTATCAATATTAATGGCTGATGCCTGCACTTATTTCCATTGATTGAAAACAAAACAAAACACTGAACAAGAAACTTTGTACTGGCTTCTTCCTACATGCAAAAGAGTTTAGAACTAATTATGCTTATGTAGGAAGGGAGGAGTATAATTAACCTAATCATGTAAGGGGACATGATAGGAATTATTCATAACTGAAGATTACTCATAACTAAAAATTACTCAAACTAAAGACAGTTGTGTTCCCAATTCCAAGGCCAACGTCAATTCATATCTTCCATTTAGCAATGTTCACAAACAAAGGTATGTGCATAGCTACCCATCTTCCTTGCAGAAGGTATAAAAAGTAATCAACAACAGGGCTGAGGAGGGAAAGAAATCTCTAAATATGAAAATCCCGTGTAAGCTGAACTCAAAAGAAGACTTCAGTAGGCCATTTTATTTAGACTACTTTAACATAGGCTATAAACAGCCTCATTACATAAAGAAACAGTTTTAAATCAAATATTTTACAACCTATATTATAAAATGAATGTACTTTATCCCCCAGTGGGTGTTATTATAATATACTGAAACAACATTCAAATGTGCTGGTATCTGAAGGATCCATTCTGTTTCGCTGGAAACTTAAGCTTTCAAAAACCACTTGAGTTATTTTTACTGTCATTTAAGGGGACCTTTGTCATTTTTAAAAATGCCCAGGGATATGAAATTAACAGGCATTTGCAAATTACTTGGGTTGTTTCTTATAGAGAAAATCAATGCAAACATTTTTACTCAAGTAACTGGTCAATCCAGTTAAATAGGACTTTTCTCCAAACTTCTGGTCTCACCCATTTTGACACTGAACTAATCAAATAAATCTAATCACTGTAGCATTGTGTTCACCTATTCTTACAATAGTTCCTACACTCAAATGTCCAGAATTACATTAGAACCTTTCTTTCATCTATGAAAATCTTATAGAGGAAAGCTGTAATAAAGTATATAATCTTTGGGGAAACTGTAAGAGATTTAAAAAAACTGAGAAGAATCAGGGAGTAGCTTGTATTTAAAATAAATGTCTCAATATGACTGCTTTGCTTTTCAAGCTCTTTTTACTGAAAATTGTGCCAACGGCCGGCTATTCTGACATTCTGGTATCTGAAGAGGATAAAAACACATTTCCTACCACTATGTTGGCCAATACATTATGCCAGGAAGGTTCAACCTGCAAAATATCACAGTCCTGAGATTTACTTATAATAGTGGTGGGTAAGGAGAAAGAGAGAGAGACCCGATAAAAGAACTTTTAGAAAGAAAATCAAACACTCCAATGAAGACTATATCTGGTCTAGTGTTGCCTCAGAGATTCTGAGTATGTGCCCATTAGTATCATATGTTTCCAAAAAATGTCACAAATAAATAACACAAGAATAGTTCTGCTGGTATACATCCCACTGAAAGATGTGGAAGGGAGAATTAAATATTTAGTTTTGGCTGATGTCAACGGCTCTGGAAACTGAACCTCTGAAATGGCTAGACTTTTTTTTTTGAGACAAGAGTCTCGCTCTGTCACCCAGGCTGGAGTGCAGTGGCGCCATCTCGGCTCACTGCAACCTCTGCCTCCCGGGTTCACACCATTCTCTTACCTCAGCCTCCTGAGTCGCTGGGACTACAGGTGCCTGCCAACATGCCCGGCTAATTTTTTGTATTTTTTAGTAGAGACGGGGTTTCAACATGTTAGCCAGGATGGTCTCGATCTCCTGACGTCGTGATCCGCCCGCCTCGGCCTCCCAAAGTGCTGGGATTACAGGCGGGAGCCACCGCACCCGGCTGATGGCTAAACTTTTAAGCAATAGGCAGGGGTGCTCCTGGTATGGGCTCCTAACCGCAGCTTAAGGAAAAATGTACCCTAAAGTACTGTGAGAGATGCCTCATAATCGCCAGGAACCCTAGTAAAGTAGAGGCCATGTAATTAGAAAACTCTCTTTGTAGGAGTTGGGGGAACAGGGTGGTAGGCAGAGTTTATCACCTGTGATAAAGCCTCATTTTTCTTCTGCATGCCTCAATATTTAAAGAATCTGTCATTGTCCTCAAAGATATCCTATACACTAGTATTCAACTGATTTCCAACTAGAAAAAAAGTGGTGACCAATTATTATTGATTCAACATCACAAAAATATGCAGTAAAGGTTTAAAAAAAGATTTTGTTTTCAGAAAAACATAACTGTATTATAATCATGATTCCACTTTCGTATCATAGAATTGCTTGATGAAATAATGTTTACTGAGCACTTACTATACGTTAGGGTGTATTCTACATGCTTTAGATAAACTTTCCCATGTAATCCTCACTACAAATCTGTGGGGTAGATAACATTCCTATTGCCTTCTTACAGATCATGAGACTGAAGCACTATGGTAATAGATCTTTTAATGAAATAGCCTACAAGAGAATAATAGCAAATTAGTATATATATTTTCTTATGTAGTTTTGATTTTAAAAGATTACCTGCTAACACGACTCAGACAGTGGTCCAATTTACTAATTCAGCCATGTTCACTCCTAGTTTTACAGGCCCTGGTGGCTTTATCTAGCCCCATTCTCTTTTGTATCCTGTAGGAAACCTCAAGGTCATGCTAAACGCACATAATAGCACATGCATCTTGCAACATCAAAGAAATTAGTTTCATATAACTAGGTTTTCAATACTTTAAAAATTATTCCTCCTCTGACACTTAAGGAGATACATGTAGTTCACTTCTTTTTCTTCCATTTCAAGGGCTTTAATGGAAGACCAGGCTGAGAATGAGAAGTTTCAAAATGATTTATAAATGTGTACTTCCTAAAAATGTCTGTAATGATGAGAAAATTAAACAAGGTCATAACATGTTAAAGGAAACCTACCCTGTTATTCATGAGCAACAAGTCAACACAATAAACTCCCAAAGAAAGACAGAGGCCTCTGTCCTTCTAGGGAATTTAAAAAAAAAAAAATTGTACACTAGTTTAATGCTGAAAATAAAAGGTAATCTTTTTCAGATTAAATTAAGTGAAAAAGTCAACCATATTCATCTTTAATAGCACATTTCTTAATCGGTAGCTTAGTTGTCCTTCAAGTGTTGCTACCAGCTCAGTGCTATTAACTATTAACTCACTGAGTAAAGTAGGTTTTCTCAAAACAAAGGTTTATTGAAGTATTTGTTAATTTAAAAAATATTGATAGGTACAGCATAATACTTAATACTGTGGAAAAGTGCTAAAAAGGATAGCAGAGATTTTTATGCTCATAGACACAGAAGTTTTCCTCCACTACAGAGAAGCTAGAACAAGCAACTCCCAATCATTCACTGTAATGGAGGGAAGAAGAACTACAGATAATCCAAAGTGTCAAATCAGCTTTTTAAAGCATCCCCTTCCTTTGCACTTGAATAAAAGTGCATCTGGAACTGGGTAATTCACTCTGAACTAAGTCTTAAAGCCCCGCAAAAGAGACAGGTACCAGGAAGGGCTAAGGGCCTCAGTTTCTTTTCCTTTTTCTCCCCCCTTCTTTGTCCCACTTCTCCCAGTAAGATACCCTGGAAGGAAACAGAGCCCCTCCGACTTAGTCCTGCTGCGGGCACAAATGCTAGGCACCCAAGAGCACGCAAGGAAGGGTAGATGGCTGACCATAAAGTAAAAATTCTGCACATTGATCATGTGAGATAACCAATGGGAGATACTCAAAGATATCTGTAAGGTAGACAATAGCTGCTTTGACAACTATTACTCGTTTGCCAAGAAATCAGGCCCCACCTCCAACTGGAAACAGTTTCCCTCCACAACATTCATCCCAGCTTGTCATTATATATTTGGGTGCATGTTGGATTAATATCTGTCTAGCCTCTTTTTCTCTCTCTGATTAATATCTGTCTAGCCTCTCTTTTTCTCTCTCTGATTAAACTGTGAGAGAAGGCAGGATGCTTTTCCTCACCATTGTACCCTCCTTCTCCCAGCATTCTAGCACACGACCTAGCTCATAGTAAGTGCTCAGTTAACATATGTTGAGTGAAAGCGTAAGACACAAAGAATAAGTGCTATTACCAAATTGAAGGCAAGGGTTTCAAAGGGGCGTGCCAACTTACAGATCATGCAGAGTAACACCATGAAAAACAATTGTGACAAGTCCCTGTTCTGTACAGATGAACACAAAAATATAGGCATAATCATCAACACTCAATTGTGTATCTTTCTTTGCCTATGATAATGCAACTATCTAACACCACGGCAGAAATCTATTAATTTTAAGCCATAATCTCAAATCTGGGTCATTAGCTTTTAATCACAAAGAAATGTAAAATACAAATTTTAATACTAAAAACACTAACAGTGACAACCTCTGCAGAACACATGGCTGAATTACGAAAAACTAAAACTGCCATTTAATGGGGTCCATTTATAGAATATTCCAGAATTCCATCTCTCTGTCTGCTATCAACATGTCAGTAATTTCTTTTTAATTTTTAAAATTTTTTTATGGAAGTCATTAGACATATAAAATTTACCGTCTTTACCATTCTTAAGTCTACAGTTCAGTGGTAATAACTACATTTATATGATTTATTTCCCCATCATTCTTCCCTCCCCCTTACCTATATGTTCCTCACTAACTCTGAAAACATCTTTTTAAGGTAGGAATTGGAGCTGGAGTTTTGCACAGTCTATAATGCTACATTGACAAGAAAATGAGGTATTCCTCACCAACAAAATGTCTAAACACAAGCCCTGAGTCATCTCTCGTTCATCTTCACAATGAGGTAAGCTATCTTATACTAAAGAAATCAGTGCAAGAAGGTGCCTTCTTAATCATTTATTCCTCCTCCTTAATTATGAAACAGGTATGAGGATTCAGGAGCCATGAAATTAATTATTTTTTGAAAAGCATTTTGTTCAGTTATTCAGTGTACAGAATGAGTGATTAAATGCTACCAATCCTCAACCTTTACAATTCTGACTTCCTGTTGATGTTTGTACCTCACCTAAACAGAATTCATCACGAAAACACAGTATCAACCACTAACTAGATCCTTCGAAGAGGATCATATTCACAGGCCTATCCTCAGCAGGTTACTCTTGAATTGAGATATAATATCTGCAGAGATTCTAAATCTTACCCTTCATTTCTCATGATAATTAGGAGATATTTCACATAGGACTCTTTTTTTATATAATTACCTAAAACCCCAATGTGCACTAAATGTCGCACCTAAAACCCTCACTGCGACACAGGGACAGCAGAACTGAATGAACAACTTTGGCACCGCCATCTGTCCAAGTAACTATCGCTTATATCTTCCTCTGGCTTGTTCCAACCTGTACACTGCATTTTCTTCTTAAATTTCATTCTTAATTGAGTAATCCCCTGCCATACTAGCAATAAACTTAAGCGAACACTTATTTATGTCTGTTTTTCCTTTCCCAATTGACTGTATGTACTTAATTTAAAATCTTCTATTAAACAATGATTTATGAACAACATTGTTTTAGTTTAGTACATCCTATTATTATGCCCTTACCTCCAATAGTTGTCTAGTATACCTAAGCAACACTTCCATGCCATACCCATTTATGCAATTTTCACAATTCAATCATCTAAACCTTCCACCAGTCTAAGAAGTAGTACTTAAAGAACAATCCTCGCCTTAAACTTATCCCTGCCCATACACCCTGGACTCAGCCACCACCACTAGGATACACACCTTCTTCCTCCTCCTTCTCTTCTTCTTCTCTTTGGCTGCTTGGGCTTGCTTGTGCTCCCAAACCAGATTGGTCAGATTGGCTACATACTCATCGGTCTGCTGCAAAAGGTAAGCTAAACGCCTGTCTTTCTTTTGATCGATCAGTTTTCTATAACCCTCCTCATCTTCAGCCTATTAAGGAAAGAAAAGCACAATGAGAGCATAATATAAGCATGCAGACAACTCCACTCTCCACTCTGTCCTCCCCTTGACAGTCTGCACTTTGACTGGTAGGAGTGTAGCAAACTGGATGAGTTGGGCTGTTCAAGCCATTGCACAGAGTCTGAAGTGGGACAAACACACAGAAGTGTGACGCCTACATCCCAGGACACTGGAGTTTACAGCAAAGTCCGGGCACAAAGCCATACTGTACGTGTGGTGTGATTAAGCACTCTGAGCCAGCTCTTTGTTTTCTGTGTTGCTTTAACTGTACAAAAAGATTTTAGAATTTGACAATTCATGATCTAAACTTTATCTTTAACTCTATATTTTAGACATTTTCAAATATAATCAAAAGCAGAGAGAATAGTTTAATTTCTCCTATAACCAACCCCAAACAACAAAAACCAACTTGTGATGACTCCTGTTTCATTGCTACTCTTCCCCTAAACCCAAACTGAATTGTCTTGAAGCAAATTCCAGACATAATATTCTTTCATTCATAAATATTTCAAAAAATACTACTAAAGGCAAGGAATCAAATGGGCTTTTAACAAATAATGTCTTATATTCTAAAAAGTCTTTCTTTTTGGCATTACAAACTTTGTGATTGACAGGGAAGATCAAATTTGGGGTTTTGTTTTTTTTTTTTTCTTTTGGCCACAGATCTGCACTGAGTAATGGGCCCAGGTGACTGAAGACAAGTCACTTAGCACCTGAAGTCTGGTACTGCTGAGCAATAAAACAGATACAGTTAATTCCCACCTCCACCTCCCATTAAGCAACATGATGAGGTTAAACAGAATAAAACTCTGATGTACTCTAAGCCATTTTGAGAGAAATCTCTTTGTGTATCCCAATAAAAGGACACTCCAAATTATTTTTATCATGTAATGCCACGATAAAAGGAACAAGCTGCAAAATCTTTAAGAGGCAACTCCATTGCAAAAACAAAAACAAAAACTTGGGATCTTCTGTCCAGAGGTGTCACTCTAGCATTTGCCTGAGTGACAGCAGCTTCATCACTCAGTCTAGCTGCCGTCTGCCCTGTGGATGAGCAAGAGCCTCAAACGCTATTATAACTCTAATTGCTTTTGGTTATGGTTGAACTCACTTGAAGAAAGAGTGATAAAAAACTTCAGTTTCTCTATTATCTGTATATTCCATCATTTAATTGCAAAAATTAATGATTTGCAAATGCCTAATCATTAGTATCAAACCAATCTGCTACTGAAGTTCTAATATAGTTTCACTTCAGTTGAGTCAGACAAATTTGACTGCTTAGTGATCAGATTACTATAAAAATGGTCTACTCAGAAACCTCTTGGACAGTCCCCTCTCTCCCTGGTATGAAGAGGGAGGCAAGATAGGGTAGTAAGATGTGGTAGTACCTGGACAGAGAGGCTTTTAAAACAGAGTGTTTACTCTCTGGAATCCAAAAAATGAAAAAAAATGTAAACTGTAATACCAGCAAGGAAGACAGTGTCACTTAGAACTTTTCAGGAACATAATTATGGGCTGAGACTAATGACCTTATCTTCATCTATGCAGGCATTATGTCCTAGATAGAATCTGCAGGTCTCCTATAATTATAACATCACACACACACACGCTTTTCTAAAATCCACATTGTGCTCTGAGGTCCAATTCCAAAAATAAATGGTCAATAAAAACAACTACTCAGGCCAATGATATAAACCTATCTCTTCTGTGCTTATATGCCCATTAAAAAATAACAGTGCAAATGTAATGATCCACGAATAGCCTTTGACCATAACAAGGCTATCACAAAAAAGGCAACATTTCAAAATCAACTTAAAAATCACTTATTACACTGTTAGAGAATAATTTCTGCCATTAAAAAAGAAAGATAAGCACCAGAGGCTTCAAAATACAGACCTTCTTAGATTTGAAGACACGACTTAATGTGCTATTCATTCCAAAAAACGTGGTAATTCATCTCAAAGAGGCCATATTTTTAGAAGAACTGCATTTGCCATCCTTCCAGATCTGGTTATCAAACTCATGCAAAATATAGTACCTGCTTTTATGAGAGAAGCTATAATGTGTACCGCAATGCCACCCCAGGACACAGAAATACTATACTCATCAGTCATCCCCCTAGATTTTTGGCATGCATTGTCCAGGAAAGAGAAAAAGTTTTTACTTCATCTCCCTAAGGTTCAAAGAAATTTAGTAAAATTTTTGATAAGCAGTTTTCATTTTTTTCTTCTACTACCACCATATTTAATGGTCTCACTGCAGACAAATGTGGGTTGAGTAGTTTCCTGGGCTCCTGCAGGGAGTTCCTTACCATCAGTCGCCGCATTCTCTCCTTTTCAATCCGCTCTGTCTCCTTCTTCTGCTCTCTTTCAGTGTTGGCATGCCAAGTTGCCACTGCTTTGGAGAGCTTCTGGATCTTTCCGGCCACAGACCGATGATATTCCTTAAAATCTTTTGCATGTTGCAAAATACTGTTCAGGTATTCCTAGAAGATCCAAAAAGGGAAGAAAAGGATACTTAAAATCCATTGCCCAGTGTCCTCTGAGCTATCAATGTTGTCCAAGAAAACTCTCAGTGTGTGTTTAACAGCATAGGAAGACTAGAATCTGTTTGGGAATAGGTGCTCTGGTGTCTCTGCAGTTGAGGTGTGGGCCATGGGGCTGGTGGGAAAGATAGCCTCTTCGGGTTCCTTTTGTTGCAAGCTTTTGCAAGAGAAGCCTCCTCAGCCTTGAGGGTGTGGCCACATGAGAATGGAAAGATCGAAGACTGAAAGAGACCTACAAAATGGCAATGATAAAATGTAAAGCAAACCACTCATTCACTGCAAAATAAACCTGAGGAACATGGGTATTTCCAGCAAAAAGTATGTCATAAAAGTAATGTTTTTCTGCTCTAACTTAACTACCCTAGAGTATGACACAAAATAAGTTTATACAAAGTTAAAATTGCCATGCAGAATTTGTATCCACTTTTTTTAAATATATACTCTATTTACACTAAAATCCAACATTTTTTCAAAAGGAAACTAAGCTAAGCACTAAATTAAGCACAGGAAAACAAATATAATTTACAGGACTATGACAGGAAATCAAATCCTACATCAAAATATTTCCAAACCCCCAGAAAGGAATGTTTTTAATATTTGCCTCTGTGAAACATTCAACTAGGCCCTTCAAAGAGGCCAGGACACTATTATATTTGTTATGAAAATAACTTTTTGCTCTCTACTTTCCTTTTCCAAGTTCCTGCTCCCAGAATTTTGCTGTAGGAAATCCACCTATGCCCACCCATTCAAAAACTTCCCATGGGATTATGAACATGACACCTGTTATGGACTGAATGTTTGTGTCCTCCCAAAATGTATATATTGAAATGCTAACTCCCAATATAATGGTATTAGGAGGTGGGGTCTTTGGGAGGTGATAAGGTCATGAGGGCAGAGCCCTTATGAATGGGATTAGCGCCCTTATGAAGGAAGCCCAGAGAGCTTTCTTGGTCTGCTTCCACCACATAAGAAAACAAGAAGTTAACAGTTTGCAATCCAGAAGAAGACCCTCACCAGAGCCCAGCCATGCTAGTACCCTGATCTCAGGCTTCCAGCCTCCAGAACGGTGAAAAATAAATTTCTGTTGCTCATCAACCACTCAGTTTATGCTTTTTTTTATAGCAGCCCAAACAGACTAAGACAGTACTAAACCTCATTCTGCTGCTAAGCAACTATATGACCTTGGGCAGTCATTTATATGTCCTGGCCTAAGCGTCCTTGTCTATAAAATGATGTGGTTGGATTATGTAAATGTCAAGGAACCGTTCTGTTCTGTGATGTCCCCACCACCCACAAGGGTCCATTTTTCAGTCATTCTGACCCCATTCGATGACTTCATTGGACAGCTCTGTCAAAGTGAGGGTGAGCAAAGCCCAGGGTCTAAGAACCTGGTGTTTCTGACGGCGTTTCCTCTCCTGCTCAATCTTCTGCTGCTTCTCCAGCTTCTCGGTCATGCGAGCTTCTCTCAGAGTCTGGCGCTTGCTCCGTTTGTATGCTTTGGAGTTGAGAGCCGTCTCCAGGGTCGTGTCCCTGCGCATGCAGGCCACCACCTCCTGTCTCAGCTGTCAAGAAGAGAGCAGTTAGAGAGCCTTCCCAAACAGAAGCTAGGTTCCTGAACTCTGGCCTGCTCATGGTTGCATTTAATGGAATAGAGTGGGGCAGGGAATCTCTACAAGCTTCTCAATCACCTTTGGTTTGTATTAAATGAAGGAACTAAAATCATACCAAATGTATGCAATATTTTCAAGAATGGTACAAGATTTTTTTCCCCAAATAATTCAAATCAAAAGCAATTATAGTACTGTAACAGTAAAAGAAAGAAAAGATGTTGTCTTGCCTTTTAAATAACTTCATTTTATCTAATTATTCTAATGATACCAATTAGCTAAATAAGCTTTGTAAATTTTTCGCTTTGTTTTAAATGTCATGTTAACATTCTCTTTGTGTTAAAGATTAATTTTAATGATGCTCCAAAAAAAGAATAAAAGAACTACTTGCACGTATGGTAGCAGCAGGTACTCAAACAACGTTAATTCATAGTCTCATACAATGGATGGGAAATATGAGTTTTGGCTTCCTCCTACTCCAATAATGATATTCTTTCCAAGAGATCTACATTTTATATTATATCATGAACTTATTTTAGATCATAAATGTAATACTTTTATCTGTACTGCATGTTATGTGGTGGTAGGGAGTAGGGACTGGAGAATACACATTAAATAATCATTCCACTGAATCTGAAATATCATTAGTTACAGTTAATTTAATTGGGAAGCTTCATAAATAACAGATTTTTTAAATAATATCAAACAAAAATCAGAAATCAATAAGAGTCCAGCATGGCAATGCTAATTTGAACATAAACATATTCTGGAAAATATACTTGGCTAATATTCATTTAGTAAGATTTTATCCAGCACTTTATTAATTCATCTTATGAGGTCACCAACAAGAAAGAAGTAAACAGAACTCAGAGAATTTTCCCTTTTCTTTTTAAAATTTAAGCTGAAATCTACTCTTACAAACCAAGAGCCAAGTAACACCTACCCACCACTAATGTCCATCTGTGATATTATAGCCAGTAAGGCAAATATACACCCAAATTCCTACCACAATAGCAAGTGGAGTGGCCTGTGATTTCAGTCACATCCTCCAACAAACCAAGTCAACACTTCCAAACTACTTTTACTCATTAATCATTCATTTTGCATGTTCCAGACTTTAACAAAACAAACCCATCTGACTAACAATGAAACGTTCCTTATCCCCTTTGGGTTAGTGAGGCAATCTGTGGATTAGCAAACTTGAACCTTTTCAGTCCACAAGGCAAAACTCACCAAAGTGAAAATTAGCTCTAACTCATTCCACTAGTTTGTTACTAAAAATAGAAATCAGAAAATAGGTCATTATACTGGCTTTTAATAACTACTGTAAACTACAAGAACAGATAATTTACTGATTAGTCAATATATGAGCCTGATGTGATCAAACACTCCAAACTTAGATATTGGTGAATAAATCAGCTATAAGACATTGCTTTATGTATTTCTATAAATGATGAACTACTAATTCAGTAGAGTGGCTATCATATTTGTTAAAATTATTTTCATAGTCATGGCTAGCACTTTACATCTGTGCTTACAAAGAAGCTCCAATCTACTACCTTCTGGTTTTTCCTTGGAGCCACAAAAGCAAACACGAGCTACCCCACTTGTTCCTAAGGTTTTTCATCCACGGTAACAAAATGCCATAACTCTGACTTTGTAAACCATAGTACAGGAGGAAAAACTCTTTCCCATATACAGAAGAGAAAACCAGAATAATAAGCAGTTCATCTTCATTATTTTTAGTTGTAAGCTGTTGGTCTAAAAGATTCACTATTTTACTATGTTTATATCTTTATATCTTTATAACAATATCGAATAGACTAAAGGCAACACAGACAACACTTCAGGAACAATTACATTTATTTCCTACATCTCAGATTCACTGGGGAAAACATATTACCTGACGCTGGAAATTGAGTAACCGAAGTGCTTTTAGTTCCACGGTTGCTTTGGTTCTTAAATCTGGTGGCAAAGAGCCAGGCAGATTTTCCAGTTCTTGTATCCTATGAGCTATGCGGGCCTGAAGTCTAAAGGAAACAATAAAATGGGGAAAAAGGGGCAGGGGAAAAACACATTACAATTTAATCTTAAATGATAAACAATGACATTAGGTTTAAGTTCAGGGCAAAACATATTCCAGATACTGATAGTTGATTTCTGACACCCAACTAGAATTTTTGATGTTAAGCAGAGAAAAGCTACCTTTGCATTAATGCAGACAGGTATATATTACTTAACAATGTGGCTTCCTCCATAACCTCTATCTAACACTAGGGAAAGAAGGTTCACCCTGCATCTAGTGGGGAAGTCAAATGTCCTTGCTCGCTCTTAGCAGAGAGAAAATGAGAGACAGAAACAATTGACTCGCCTTCTAACTCCCAGCCAGACAGAATGCAGAGCTGAGAGGACAGACTTTTTTCTTCCTAACTTCTAGTTCTGTCCTAAGGCAACCAGACCATTTGTCTTCTTTGCCAAGATGCTGATGACGACAGCCATTAAAGTGGAGTGAGCAAGAACAGTTTTAGGTGCTGATGCCACAGAAATCAGCCAACCCTAAACATTCAGAAAGCACTCTGCCAGCCACAACCACTTCCTCTGTGAGCAGAACTTGCTTGAGAAAAGAAAATACAAATGAGGCTGTTTTAAAAAAAATCAGGGCCAGCAGTAAATAGTACTCAAAAACCAAGAGTTTCTAGAAAAGGATGTTGAGGATTCTCATTTTACACACCATCAAAAATATAACTGCATGTACTTCTTCATAATAAAGGCAGAGTAGAAAATAAAAGACCTCTGACTTTAGCCATTCACTTGGGATACTATTACTGTTAGATATATAAACTGCTGGTTTTAGAGTTCACCTGAATCCTATTCTGACAAATAATTATGCGCTATTTAACACTACTTTTAGAACTACAGCCCCTAAATTTGAGGCAAACTGTACCGAACTAGATTTCAACAAAGAAAGAATAATAATAAGTAATAAGTTAAAGGAGGCTAATATTAACAGCACTAAATGCCTTTAATGTACAATTTTATTTAATTATCTCTCTCTCACACACACAGACACACCTCTATAAGGTAAATGTTATAATGGTCCCATTTTACTGATGACGAAAACTGAAGACACCTGGAGATACCACTGAGCTAGAAAAGAAGGGGGCCAAGATTGGAACCTCAATTTGCCTGATACCAAAACCACTGCAATAAAATGATAGATAATTAAAATATACTTTCTGAGAACTTTCCTGGACCTCAACTATAAAAGCTGAAAATTAAGAATTCTGTTAAAAATTATGCACAGCCGTAAAAAACAACCAAATCATGTCCTTTGCAGCAACATGGATGCAGCTGGAGGCCATTATCCTAAGCAAATTAATGCAGGAACAGAAAACCAAATACCGCATGTTCTCACTTTTAAGTGGCAGCTAAACATTGGGTATTCATGGACATAAAGATGGCAACAATACACACTGGAGACTACTAAACGGGGGAGGGAGGGAGGGAGGGCAGCAAGGGTTGAAAAACTTTTAGGTACTATGCTCATTAGCTGAATGATGGGATCAACTGCACCCCAAACCTCAGCATCATGCAATATACCCATGTTAAGAAACCTATTCATGAATCCCCTGAATCTAAAATAAAAGTTGAAACTGTCTTAAAAAATGAATATTACAGTTTTTTTCAAACATGATGATGTTGCCAGAGTACAGAGGTGAGAGGACAGATTTTTTTCTTTCTAACTTCTAGTTCTGTCCTAAGGCAACCAGGCCATTTGTCTTCCTTGCCAAGATGCTGATGATGACAGCCATCATTTTCATTAACATGAAAAAGTGAAACCTCCTGGACCTAAATGCTGTAGAAGATCTAATACTTCATATAGCCCAAATATCAAAATGAGTGATTTTTTTAAAAACCTACAGTTGCTTAGTTTGGAAGGGAAATAAAATGTCGTCATTTTTAAAAATTTAAAAATGGTGGTAAGGAAAACTATTTTTCAGGGACTTCACTAAAAATAATATCTAAGACTGATTCTTGTTTTATTTGCTATACACATGTTATTCGTTCTAATTTATTAAATGATTTGTCATAATGTGTTAATATTATCACTGCTACCATGCTGTTGTTGTTTTTTGTTTGTTTGTTTGTTTGTTTGAGATGGAGTCTCTCTCTGTCCGCCAGGCTGGAGTGCGGTGGCACTATCTCGGCTCACTGCAACCTCCGCCTCCTAGGTTCAATCAATTCTCCTGCCTCAGCCTCCCATGTAGCTGGGGCTATAGGCATATGCCACCACGCCCGGCTAATTTTTGTATTTTTAGTAGAGACGGGGTTTTGCCATGTTGGCCAGGCTGGTCTCAAACTCCTGACCTCAGGTGATCCACAGGCATTGGCCTCCCAAAGTGCTGGGATTACAGGCATGAGCCACCATGCCTGGCCCGTGCTGTTGTTTTAACTATGCATACCAACACAAGCAATAGCATTTTTAAGTGCTATTCAAAAGACTGAAAGTTTTGTATTTCATGCAACAATAATAAACTCATCATTTTACTCTTTTGGCAAAATTGTTCAAATTCTCCCAACTTTCTTCCACATTCCTTGTACTAGTGATACTCATGAGATTATTACTGTGGTTTTTAATTTTCACTATATGAAACAGACATCTACTTCATTTACTCATTTTCTACAACATCTATGTAGCCCCAAATCTCTGGATACAGCAACAGATAATGCATCTTAACAATTAAGATGTAAAGAAAAAAATCCACTATTGATTTTTTTTGAAATATATAATTTAAAGGGAAAAAATAAAACTGAGACAACTTTACTTTTACAGGTTAAGGCCATACCAAAGGAAAATCAAATATTACAGTGGCATGAGATCATGGCCAATGATTTGGTTATTCCACATCCTTGGTTCTAGATTCCTTGCAGATCTTTCTTATTTGAATATTCTAGAACTCAAACTATCCCTTGGTATTCTGATTTACTCTCTTTACCAAAGTGGGTCTGATGCTAAATTAGAGAAATTCCTACTTAATCTTCCAAACAACCATGGAACTAGGACTAAATAAATAATCGTAGGATAACTGGGTTGATAGGGTAGAGATTACATTACACTGAACTGGGAGGTGGGAAGTAGGGAAGTGGAGGGAAAATGAGGAGATGGGGAGTGGGAACCCGGGGTAGATGGGGCACTGTGTGACTAAGGCACTGGAGAGAGAGGGTGGGAGCGAGGGGGATGCACTTCTCCCTGAAATGACTACTTCTCCAAGGAGCCCAGTTATTTGTCAGTGAATCTGATTCCCTGGCACAAAAGAATCCCTTTTATGGAGGGGAGGCAAGAAGTACAAAGTACAAACTCTAGGAGAAGAGGAAAGGTAGACTCCATAGTAAAATTATATGCATTTGATTCAGCACATGGTGGGGAAGAAGCAAAGGTACAGGAGGGGCTTCTTTAACACAGAAGATTATATCTTTGTTGTTGTTGTTGTTAATAGAAATCTTCATTTTAAATAATGCTCCTCTCCAGACAATTTCATCTCCCCATCAATGAGATTCAGCAGGTAGTCCGATAAAGAGATTCAGGATTCTAAACTTCCCCAAACAACAACAAGATGTAATACTGCATAACTGCAGGGGACTCATTTAGTGTCCTCACGAGTACAGAAAATTGATGCAGAATTAGGTCACACAGGTTTTCCATACAGATTGAACAGTAAATCAAGAGGGGTTACTGTTCTGGCAAGAAAAAGAGTTCCATTAAAGGTAACAGATATTTGTTCAGGTCCAGAGGAGAAGTTTATGATTCCTGTAGGAGAGTTATTTGAACAGAAAATGACACTGGTACATTTTGTTCCTTCAAGGAGCTGAGTGACACTTTAAAAAGAGAGTGTGTGTGACTTTTTGTAACTCTGCTGGTAAAGCAGCTATTGGTAATTTTTGAGGAGGAATTTTCAGGATTGCAATGGCGACAAGGGCAGGTCAAAAAAAAAAAATCACAGGTAAGCAGCCTATGTCTGCTTCCTAACACAAAGAGGATATACCGCTCTTTTCATACTAAATTCTGACTTTATTCCGAAGAGGGCTGATATAATTCAGAGATGTTCTTCCCAAATAAACCCCTTCAAGTGTGAAATACATCTTCCAGGCAAACATTTGTGGAATTAGTTTACATGCCAATGTGATGATTCCAGAGGTACTTTTGATCAGACATCTAACTCTAAATAGAAGAAAGCGAAGTTAGGCACAATGAGAAGGCAACAAAAGTGTGCCAAAAAGAAAAAAAAGAAAAAAAAAGCAGTACAGGGAAGCATCTCTCTGACACTTACTATGGAAGTAATAAAGTTCCATTATAAGAGAAAGATGGTCAAAAAGAAAGGATCCAATTTAAGTGGGAAAAATGTTTGAACTAGAGAGCTTGTCAGAGCTGCAGCAAAGTGCTCATAGGCAGACATTTATTTATGCTATGAATGAAAAAGAAGGTCAATTTGTCAACGTTCTGATTTTATGATGAACAAGGAAAAGCAGCCAACCGACTTAAATGTTAAAAAAATTTAAGATTCTGAAAATTTCCTGTCAAATTTCATAGACAAGGCAAATGATATTACAAGACCCAAAGAAATTAACATCTGTTCAAGAATTTCTGACAGATGATTTTTGCTCAAACTAAGTTTATCAAATTGTAAAAGAAGTTTTTTAGACCCTTCTCTAATCTTTGATCAGATGATAAAGATGCACTGGATCCTAACAGTTATCAATGCTAAAGGCTGGTAAGCCATTCTATCACAAAGGGTCAAAAGAAGAAAACAAATAGTTCATTTGTTGTCTTTTGCAAGGGCCTAAGGGACTTAATTTAACCATTTTAAGGGATAAATTTAATCTCTGCAGTTGAACAACTTATCTTCAAATAGGCAGAAGACAGCCATTGCTCTGTAACCAAAGAATACAAAACATGCCCCATAATGCTGTCACTACCAAACTGTGCTTCTTCTCCAGGTGGCCATGGGAAAATTCAGACCAAAGGACCCACGACCTTTCTGGATTCAGGGTTGTCCAGATCAATCATTTCAAAAGCCACATGGCTTTACAAAAGAGTAGGCATTTATAAAGCAATGATAATACTATGAAAAATAGCCATTCTCCACATTTTGTAATGCATGTAATTTAAAAGATACTGACAGCATTTTTTATTGACATAGGAGTGCAGAACAAAAGCTTTTTACACATTGGAATAGGCGAAATAGTACTACTTAATACTGTGCACTTTGGAAGACCATCCACTAAGGTCATCTCCAAAAAAGTTCCTAAAATAAACTTATTACAAGAAAGTCCTGCAATGAAAATTCCAGAAAAAATGATTAAGAACATTTAGGAGTTAGCAAAATAAAAAGTTAAAACACACTTGTGCACACACACATACCAGGCTGAAAAAGGGAAAAAAGTCTAGACATATATAAAAATGTCTAGCTATAGAAAGCATCTCTTTTCTAAGGGTAGTTCACATAGTTTAACAAAGGTACTGGTAATTCAAATGGGAAAAAAATGTTTTAACTAGGGAGCTTGTACAGAGCTTTTTCCTTTCCTAGGGTAGGAAAAAAAATATTAGCTCTTAGGAAGTCAGAATTTTAGAGCATCCACATTGTATTTCTCTATTCTATTACTGACTTTTTCTAATACTTTTAGCTTTTTAAAAATTCAACAGTAACATACAGAATGTACTGCACATTAGTCTACTGCACATGAATAGAGGAATATGCTAGTATTTGACTTTATAACACACAGCAATTATTCACCCAGCAGAATCTGCCTATCAGCACTGAAATATCAATTGACAATGAGTAGCTAGCTCTCTGGGAATACATGAAATGGTGGAAATAGCAATATAAAACCTCTTAACAGATGATTATTAATAGTGATGAGAACAAAGTTACACTCTTCATCCAAAAAAATAAACACATCTAATGGCAAGTTATTCTGATTTCTTTCAGATTACCTCTCAAGGCTGGTAACTTAGTATTTTAGTCTAATAATAAATGAGTGATGTGCTTTTCAATAAAGATTAAGGTAATATTTTAAAAGGGAGCCCAGACACTGTTTACCAACATTCTCTATAATTTTTAAGCTCTAATTTTCCTTAAAATTAAGAAGTATTTGGGAAATAATAATAGGTATTATTTATTGAATGTTTCAGTATCATTTTATCTTCCCAACACTATGAGAGGTAACTTCTTTTAGCCTAGGAGGAAACTGAGTCACAGAAAAGAGACATAACTTCACCATGGTAAGAAGTTACTAATGACACAGTATGCTTTCTGGCAGACTCCAGAATCCACAATCTTAGCTTTATTTTATCTTGACTTAATACTTGCTGGACTCCCTTTTGGGTTGACTTTAACCATTTACATCAGGGGTCTTCTAAATACACCCTGCAGGCCAAATTCTGCCTCCAGCCTGTTTCTGTAAAGTTTACTGAAAGGCAGCCAGCCCATTATTGTCTACAGCTGTCTTCACACTACAAGGGTAGAGGTGAGTTGTGACAGAGACGGTATGGCCCCACAATGCATAAAATATTGACTATCTGGCTCTTTACAGAAAGAGTTTACCAACCTCTGATTCTGATAAATGGGCTGAATCAGGTAAAAATTAAGTTTCTGGACTAATAATTTAAATATAGACCTTGTATAAAGACACTTGCACAGGGTATACCCATAAGGCCGGATCACACCATAGACACATGTGAATTAAAACAAAGATTATACCAAGCTACCAAAGTATGCTTTAGTAGAAATGTACAATTAACATGAAAATCAGGCCAGCACAACACACTCAACATCCCACCACCTCAGTCATTATTGAACGGCACAAGCACAAACAATGACAATGTATTCCATAATCGAAGTGTGAGATGATCACTTTCTTGGGTCCACAGGAAGTCCCCGTCGGCTTTTGATCTTCAAAACCCCAGTGCCTACCTCAGCACCAGGAAGGCCACAAGGGTGGATAAGTCTTCTGACTGAATGGGTGAAAATCACAGTTTGGCCAACCAAGGGGGCAGGCACCTCACCCCCCTAGGCTTGGTGGCACGTGCTAGAACACAGCAGGTGAGCCCCTTTCTGGTGGGGTGCATTACCTGTATTCCCGCTCTTGCAGAATTTCCACGGGGTCCAGGCCTTGCGGTTTCTGGATGGGGCTGATGCGGCTCTGCTTCTGCTGCAGCTGAAGGATGGGCGAGGGCTGCCCCGGGGCCGGCTGCGGCACTGAGGGCCCGGGCACTGCGGCCGCGGGCGGCTGCGCGGCTGCGGGGGGCGCGGGCGAGGGCCGGCCGCTGGGCGCGGGCACCGGCAGCTTCTGCGGGGTGCTCGGGCCGCTCAGCTCCGGCCCCGGGCCTGCGGGACAAGAGCGACATGGGCAGCTCGGGCGGGACGGCGCCCCGCGGGCCACACCCGGCCTGCCCGCCGCCCCCCGGGGCCCAGTGCTGGGGACCATTAAGTGTCTTAAACACCTAAGGGAAGAGAAGAAAAAAAAAAGGAGGGCAAGAAGGAAGAGGAGGGAGGGAGAGGAGGGCAAGACAGGGAACGGGGTAAAAGGAAAAAGAAAACGGAGAAGGAAAAAGACACAGAAAGAAAAAAGAATCTGGCATCTATCCCCATAGGGAAATGGCATTCACTAACGAACATGGGTGCAAATGATCCCAAAATGACTGTGACTTAATACAACTAATTAAGGAAACTACTGCCAGCTTTTAATGTAGCTCTACAATGGGTTTCTTTCTTTCTTTTTTTAATTACAGATGCATTGAGAGTTCAAAAAAGAAAGGGAGTCACCCAACAGTCAGATGCAATTTGGGTATGGTCCTAAAATCACATCTTGCAAAGTGCACCTCAAGCCCTTTTAGGACAGACCTCTATCCCAATCTAAAATAGCCCTGCTGTTAGAACCCATGCTTTACAAACAGAGCAACGAGTTTATCAGTCTTCTGATGTGAACTACAAGGAGCACACGCTTTTTCTTTTAAGGCCTATAAAGCATATTTCAGGTTTAATCAGTGAATTTTGGGAACTTAAATTTTTTCTTACTACGTATTAGAAAACATTTCTTAAAACATTCATTGTTAGCCAAAAAAAATCTGCTCGTTCCACCTAATAAAAGTTAGCAAATATTAGGATTCAAGGGAACATTATCCCATGTTATCAGAATAAAACAATATGTAATCTGCAAGCTTGTCAAAGTGCATTGAATAAGTGAATTTAAAATAATTTTCCACATTGAACTTCATAAGTTTAAGTTAATTACTAGGTACAGACTTAAATTTTTAAGTGTTCCATTTCTTCTCCTAGATGAATTTTTAGTTGCCTTAAAATTATAATTTTAGTGATGCTACCAGATGAATTAAATTTTTTTTAAAAGAATCTCAGTAAGCAGATGTTAAAGTCCAGAGCATTCTTCCAATTTTTTCTAAATCCTTTCTAAGAAAAAACAGCTATTAAATGGTAACAAAAATAATAGTCTACATACTTCAGAGCGATTTAATAATTAACCATACAACGACATACATTATGAAACACTGAACACATTTATTCAATTTCCAACAATCACCAATTCGAAATGGGCTTAAATGACAATACAAAGAAAGCTATAAGCAAACATTTTGACAGGGGGAATGTGAAGAATTAGAACAAACTGCTTAGGAAACTACAGTGTGTCTGTGTTTGTGTCGTGTGTGTGTGTCTGTGATGTTATTGTTCTTTTCCCCTCCTTCTAAAACTAGGTAAAACATTTCCTAAAGATACAGAGCAAGGTAAGATTTCTTTTTTAGGTAATTTCCAGCAGTGGTTCTAGGGGTTGATGAAAAAATCTTAGGAGGAAAATGCACTTCATTTTATTTTTAATTTTAGGTATTGTAGATGTACCTCCATAATTAAGAAGTTTTTTCATCGAAGTACTTTTTTTCTGTATAAAAGGTCCTTTATGTAATGCATACCTTTTATAATATTATACATTTAGAGTTCCTTTCATCCATATATAAGAAACCAATTTCTAAATATTAAGTCTCAGGGTTACTATGCATTGGAATAAGTTATCAGGGGAAGTTTTAGAATATTTTTCCCTGGAGATCTTTAAAACAGGGTACATTTTTCATTTGGGTTGCTCTAGGTGTGATCCAGTCAAGTAAGAGGAGATACAGATTTCTAACATTTATTTTAATTCCCTATGATTCTATGACTCTCCTTAAGAAGCTCAAGAAGCTGGTAGAATTAAACATATTTGAAGACTTGGTATAAGCATGCTAAATCAGGAATTTAATACATTTAGGTCCTCTAAAAGCAACCACCTTTAGGTCTTACTGATAATATCGGAAGAATTACTTTAAATTTAGTTCTCAAAGTGTTTTTCCTCCCAGTTCAAATAATTCATCAACAAAAGCCATAACACTGCAATCACGTTATAATTTCACTTGTACTGGCACTCTCTTCTTTAGCGTTATTGCCTATAAATACCCATGCAGAAGATTATGAAGACTCCTTGAGGTATAGTCAAGTCACTATTTTAAAAACTACATTTAATCAAAGAAAGGTACCCAAAGCATATCTGTCATCTCTGGTACAGAATCTAGTCTATGACTCCAAACTAGATCTGATATATGCATGGACAGCCTTCTTCAGTCACTAAATAGAAAGATATTCTAATTTTGTTGATTCACCTGTAACATTGAAAGACAGAGAGAGATTCAAACATCTACTTATATATTCCAGTCTCCAATTTAAAAGTACTGCAACTTGCTGTGCACTAAACAGGTACATTTAAACACCCTGTATCTTTCCAGAAAAAATGCTCTTTCACCTCAGCTGTTATCACCTGCTGGTTGTGTGAGCCTGAGCAAGTTACTCAACCAATCTGTGGCTCAGTGTCCTCATCTATAGAATGGGGATAGTAATAATAGCCACCTCATAGGGCAGTGGTGAAGATTCAATGAGATAACAGTGTCTACATGTTCAACGCTCGGCTTTTGTCGTTTTATTGCCACCAAGGACAGGGAGATAAAGAAGCCTAATTGACTCAGCTTTATAGAAAAACCACATGGCAAAAGAAAGGTCTTTCAGGAAATTCGGTACCATATTAGCTGGCAACTTTGGGAGTACTCTTTTTCTATAGCAATTTCAAAGTGTTTCAACAGTTTAATACAACTCCTCAGCACAGATACTCAGATGAGTCCACCTGCCATGTGCTCCCTGGAGTCTGCTACCAGAGCTACTTAGAGCAAACTCCACTTCCTAGCTAAACACCACAAGTTCATTTACTGTGTGGGTCTATTTTCTCCTCCCTCTGACAGACTGTATAAAAATGACTACTTAACAGAGGCTGGGAAACTGAACACAGCTTGCTGCAATTAGCCTTGCCCAAACTCTACCTACCTATTCATTAGGTTTTCTGCCTGTCTGTCCCTCAGGCGGCTTACGGGTTCGTTCGCCTGGCTGGTTTTGCTCTCTATCGACAGAAATCATCTCCTCTACACTAGACACTGGTGGTCTGCTACTTGACAAGACTTTTCCCTGGTATCTTCAAATGGAAGACAAATCACATTCTTTAGTTTATCTCCTACTCCCTCTCCAACGTAAACAATTTAGGCTTCATTGTCAGAGGTACAAAATGCCATCTGCTTTCCCTTCAGTCCTCACTTCAGGAGTCAAAGTAGAAACAAAGTAGAAACTCTGGGCCTCCAGAAGGGAGTCCCAGTGCAGCTAAGAGGGGAGGGGGACAGTCTTTATTGAATGCATCCCTATGCCTGATTTGATGCAATAGGGTAACGAATGTATTAAAATACCCAAGTCTCACAGGCATAGAACTTCTAAGCATTCAGAGCTCCCACTTAGTCTTCCGGCATACAGGACATTCATGCAAATAAAAGATCTATGCATTCAATAAGAATTTAAGGGGTTTCCACAGGTTGGAAAAAACAGATGCAATAAAACATATTTAAATTGAGCATATAAAATTTCAGATATCAAAAAAAAACACTTTATTTTCTACCATAAGGTCTCTCCCTCACCCCTCAAAAACCCCAAATTTTTTCAGTTCCCGTTTTTCTTTTTGTTTGAATCTCTGAAAGGAAAAGTGAATCAAAATGAAAAGAAAAATGATGGGTTAGATTTGAGCGGTGCCCACAGCAGGCAAGGGCACATTCCATCATAAGAGTGGCTGACATTTTGTAGGAGAAACCACTGCAGAGTTATGTGTTCCATGTGCAATGCCTCGACTCCAATCATAATTCTTTGGTGGTGGTTAGGATGATGTCACTTTTGGTGAATTATAACTTTGGAGTAGATTTGAGGCAGACCACCCCAGCCAAAAAGATTCTCTTCACACATGAATAACACTAGGAAATGGAACAGAAGCAAAATGGGAACACAACTACCTCTACATAAGTGAATAATATCCTGAAATATTAGCAGGGGTGTTTAAAAGTAATTATACTTTATTTTATAAAAAGGAGATAAACAATAAATAGACTAATATGAACTTTAAAAAGAAAATCATGCCTTATTTTTACTTTTCTAAAAGCCAATCTAAAAAAAAATTATTTTTGGCAAGTAAGGTTATCTGTTTCTCTAATGAAACCTGAGATGTGGGGACAAGTTCAGCAATGCTGTCAAATGGCAGTGCCCTCTCAGTGACAGAAATGGGCTCATTCTATTTGAAGGAGATATCTTCTTTCCTCCTTCATTCATGTCTCCTTTCCACTCTTCCATAAAACCCTACCTGCCCAAATATTGTCATTTCTAATGAAGCCCCGACTGTTGAAAATTTAAAAAGACATGAGCAGTGAGTAATAAAGTGAATTCCCTTTAATGACAGGCACCTGATGACGGAAGATGTAGGTACTGGAGTCAGGTTAAAAAAAAAAAAAAATAGAGCCCTCTCCTGAAAATGATCCAGAAAAGGCACTCAGGATTGGGTTTATTAGGACATGAAGCATTTATTGTGTACAAGTATCCAGATAAATGGAACTTCATCCTTTAAATTTTACTACTTTGTTCAGTCACATTATTTTAACCTTGGATTAAAAAGGTTTCTCAAACAAATCATTCTGCTTCCTACATTCTTAACTGGTATCTTGGAATCTTTTATTACTGAGTCTAGCTCATTCTTAAAAATACCAATGCTTGGTGATGTCTGTGACAAGATGATATCCCAGGACCAACTATGAGGTATAGCAGATCATACCCAGAAGACATCATCCCAGACTACTACCTTTTGGGAGTTCAAGTTCTGATCCCTCCTCTCCAGCAACCTTTCATGTAGCTTGGTAGTTACCAGCCGGCCTCTACTTGAAATTCTCCTAGTTAATACTCTTCACATACTGAGACATGGGACATAAAGATTACCAATTTTGTTGACATTGTGTCCCAGAGTAAGAGGGAAAAGCCTCTAAGTAAGGTGTGCAGATACTGTCTCTTTACACACAGAAGTACAATGCTTGCATCTTGGTACACAGACTTTGTGATAGGTTTTTTTCCTTGTCATGAGCCTTTTTGCCATGAAGGAGCCAGTGTGGGAAAGTGGTTAAGAACAGGAGTTCTCAAGTCAAATTGCTGGGGTCTGAATCTCGACTCTCCATCATTAGTTGTGTGACATATGCAAAGGACTTATCACTGAGAATGGCACATGAGTAGGCCAGCAGGCACTCAGTGAGGATAAGCCACACACACACATATACATACGTGCTTTTTTCTTCTATCTGGCTGCATTCTCAAGAGCTGGAGTTTTGCAGTTTTAAAACCTCTAAATACTTTTAGGATTCAAACTGCCATTTTCTGCATAGTTTCTTGTATAACCTTTCCTGTTCCCAAAGCTCAGTTCTCTATGATCCTCCACTTACCAAATGCCTCCACGGTAGCCACACAGAAATTCTGGAGATGAAATGATACTTTCTTGCCCTTTTAAAACCCATTGCCATGGTCTGAAAGTTTATGGTCCCCTCCAAATTCATATGTTAAAATCCTAATTCCCAGGGAGATGGTATTAGAAGGTGAGGTCTTTGGGAGGTGACTACTTCATGAGGGTAGAGTCCTCATAATTGGGATTCATGCCCTTATAAAAGAGGCTCCAGAGAGCTGCCTTGTCTCTTCTGCCATGTGAGGACACAGTGAGAAGGAAGCCATCTATGAATCAGGAAGTAGGCCCTCACCAGACACTGAATCTGCTGGTGTTTTGAAGTTGGAATTCCCAGCATTCAGAACTGTAAGAAATAAATTTGCTGTTTATAAGCCACCCAGTCGATGACCTTTCATTACAGCAGCTCAGACTTACGAAGACATCCATTCTTAAGGCTATAACAATTAACAAGATGAGTATATCTCTTAGGTAGGCCTACTCTTGGAGCTGCCTCTACCAGAAAATAAACATATACAAACTCAGTAGGCAGAATATTAATAAAAAAATACTAATCTGAACTCTCTCCCATGGTATAAGGCCCAAAACCCAGGAAGAGTACCAATATCCCAAACTAATTGTTTGCAACAATCTGCATGTCAGAACTTGCCTAAATGAATGGAAACCACTCAGAGGAAATGGTATCAACGTCAAGGAAGTAACTCATTCCCTAGAATCCAAAGCTTTCATTAGAATAGACCTATAAATTCTCTGCTTTTCCAGTTCTTTAACAAAACGCTTCCTAGAGAAAACAGCCTTCATGGAAGATCACTCCACAATCCCTGCACCTCTGAAGTCTATCAATGGGATCAAGACAGAAGACCAGGAGGCCATGCAAAGGATTATATCATTTCTACCCATTGTATAATGTCATAGCTTCAGATTTCATCCCAAGGTGTATAAGAAATAGGCCATGTTGAATCTGTTAGTCTATTATGAACAAATGCTATTGACGTTTCTGTCATGCAGTGCCTCTTACACTAATGATGATGATAATAATAATTTAAAAAATAATCTCACCTGGGAAATCAACTTTATACTCTCATGCTAGAAATGGCTTTTTCTGAGAAACTGGTAAGGAACTTCCTTCCAAATGGCAAGACTTAGATATAGGACTTTGTCTCCTTTTGGCTCTGATTGTCAAGAAACTCAAGTCATCTTTGAAGCAAATACAGCAACTATGAGAACTTTTGCAGCCCTACTTTCTTGCCTCAATTTCTTACTTTTTTTTCTATTTTCCCTTCTTTCTGATTTTGCTACTCATAATTATTTTACAACAGGCATGCTTCTTGTAAGCCTCTCCAGATGTTCTTCATAACAAAAAGAGATAGAAATAAACAAATCAACAAATTATAAAATGGCTCTAGTGGGGATGATTTGAGCAGTGAGTTTTGGGGATGAAATGCACTAAGTCCAGAGGTTCTTAACCTTGTGTGTGTGGATGGGCTTCCAAGAAACCTCGAACCTCTTGAAAGAGAATGCAAAATCACAGGTGCTTTTTCCCTGGGTCTCCAGCTTGCACAAGCACCTTTTAAGATTAAGAAACACTGCCCTAGGTCTCAACAGCAGGGAAAGACCAAGAATCTTGGCCATCTAAGTGGAGAAAGGATAGAGAGCCAGTGAGGTATAACAAAAGGCTACGTCAGCCCCAGGCTTGTAACAACCCAGTGTTTTGGTGAGCAGTCTTTCTTATCCGAGTTGGACCATGGCATTATTCATTTGGTTGCGTATTAACCTACCAGATGGTCTGTTGTAGTTAACAAGGGCCGGCTGCTGTTGTTGCTGCGTCTGTGGTTGTGGTGGCTGCTGCTGCGGCTGCTGTTGCTGCTGCTGCTGCTGCTGCTGCTGCTGTTGCTGCTGCTGTTGTTGCTGCATGCCAGGCAACGTCCTTTTCCCCTGGACTGCAAGCTGCAGCGTTTCGGGGAGGGGCTGGCCCCGGGCCAGCATTTTATAAGCTAAAATCTGAGCTCGAAGCTGATGCAGCTGGACAGGACTGAAAGGTGAGGGACCTCTGTTGGGCTGGCTCATGGCCTGCGGATCACCTGGGATGAGGGTCCCTGGCTGGCTTGGTGGCATCTGAGGTGGAGTTGGGCCTCCTCCAGACATAGGGCTGGAGACGTGCTCTGGGGCTCCTAATGGAGATGGGTGTGGTGACATATAACCTAAAATAAAACACAAAAGGAAATCACAGGCTGCCCCTGACAACCCTGAAAGAGAGATATCCCTGAATACTCTAATAATTGTCTACAGCAACACTGTCGGACAGAAATTTAAATGACATATCATTTATTAATTATATGGAGTTTAAGATCTTCACATACTAATATGTGCTTTATATATATGTAAAATTTAAAATTTTCTGGTAGCCACTTTAAAATGTTAAAAAAAAAAGCAGGTAAAGTTAATTTAAATGTATTTTACTTAAACCAACATATCCAAAACATCATTTTAAAATGTAAAAATTGTTGATGAGATATTCTACATTCTTTTTTTCATACTAAGTCTTTGAAATCCACTAAATATTTTACACTTAAAGCACATCTCAATTTGAACTAACCACACTTCAAGTGATCAATAGCCACATGTGTCCTAGAAGGTAAACTGTTAGTGGTTGTTGTTCACCACTAACCAAGGGATAGTACTGAATGGTAAAAGTAGCTCCAACTGCGAGAACAAAACCTGATATATCTCAATGGGGAATAAAGAATTTCTTAGGTGAAGAGCTAGCACTTGGTTTATTATTATGCATGTTATGAATAACTTGCAATTATTCAGTGCCTACATGTTGTAGGTACTATGCAAGGAGTTGACTTGCACTCAGCTGTCACAGTTGGGTTCTCCCTAGTAGCAGAGTCTTATTTAAGGATTGAGTACTGGTAATTTACTGGGAAGGTGAGGGGACACTAATAGGGGTATGAAAAGGTAATATAAGGAAGGGAAGGTAGCCAATAAAGGGGGGTATTTTCAAGCCAGCTACTGCAGTGGGTACCTGAAGATTAATTCAGTGCAGAAACTCCAGAATATATAGTAAATAACTTGCCTCCAAATTATTTCAGGAAAGGGGTAAAGAAGCTGGGGTATTTATACTCCTGCAATCAGCAGTCACTGGTTAAGTCACTGGTTATGACTAATGCCCTAAAGATTATTATTCTCCAGGAACTTTGCCATATGTGGAAAAGGTAGGTGTCAGTAGATGGAAGTGCACCAAGACAGTGGTTCTGGGCACAGGAAATCAGGCTGGTGGGGGGGTATAGAAATGGTAAGGGGAATCAAGAAGATATGGGTAGAACATACATTATTTCTTCAATCCTTACAACAACCCTAAAAGATATATACTGTTACCACATTTTTTAAAATGAGGAAAATGAGGCTCAGAGAGTAAACCAGTTACCGAAAGTCACACAATTAACTCTTGGGAGCTTTAAGATTTAAACAAAGGTCTGTCTGATTCTAATGCATATGCCCTTTCCATGATCTAATATAAATGTGGTTATATGAAAATAAGTTAGGGACTTGAAAGTTCAAAAACCTTCTAGAACCACTTGTGATATAACATAAAAATGAGAGTAAACTGTTTGGTTTATAAGAGATCTAAATGGGAAATTTAAGAACACTTTTCTGGGGAAGAAAAATCAAAATGCACAAAAAACCTCAAGGGACTTATTTCAGGAGATGACCTGCATAGCTTGGCCACAGAATTCCTAGAAAAACATATGACTGAACATTGTTGGAGGGAGATCCAATATGAAGGAAAGAACAAAGTGGCCTAAAGCAATCCAAAAGGTGTCCTTGAGCTGAAACAAAGTGCCAATTAATCAAGTCCAAGGTGTCCCAGAATATGGCATTACATACATAGATGAAAAGTCTCTGCCCTTTAATAAATGTAATCGTGTCACAGTTCTCACAAAGGTCATCACATAAGTGTTTATTAAATTCCTGCTGCATACTCGAACCTAAGAAAAATTTGAACTGAAAGAGCTCTGTGCATCCGCAGAATCACAGACGCCGGAGAATATATGACCACCACCAACTGGGGATTCACCATCATAATTCACAGGACCACAGAAAATAAAAGATTCAGTTACTTTTATCTCCAATCGTCATTTGGAGAGGGAGGCAAATTTAGCGTGATCCCCTCAACCAAGAATGGGTTTTGCTCCACCAACTGATGAGAAGTAGAACTCTATTCAGGAAAATCCTGCCCTAAAGGTAAATAGAAGAATTGCTAAATTTCATTCCACAAATCCCTACTCCGTGAGGAAGCACAAACACCATGCAGTGATTAGGGTTTGAGTTGGTTATATAAATTAGCCAAGAAAATTCCCTTGAAAGCTTGCAAGACTAGCAGAAATTTAAATCTCGATATGTTGTTATTATAACAATAAACACTTAGAGAATATCAACAACAGACACTTAACTTCAGCATACATTCTTCTTTAAGAAGGCTTACATTAACCCATTAGTTGTAACGCTAGTACAAAATGGTAGTCTGTTCATTATGACGTCTTTCTGGCCAGCACTGAGTCTACCGTAAGAGGAAAAATCTTTCCACCAAAGCTACTAACATTTTCACAGTAGAAGAGATATGACCAGGGCTTAAAATTAGTCATATGTTTCCTGATTTCTGGTCTTTCCTATTTCCTAGGGTCATCAATTACAATCTCACTCATGGCAAATCATAAGATGCCTAATACAATGAACCAAAATATTAGGCAATCTAGTCTAAATTCAACTGTGTAACACTATTTCTTAAATCACTCTTTTAAACTATGAACAAGGCAACATGAAGGTGAGGCAGTTACATTAAGTGTAAGAATTCAAAAAATTCTTACTTCAAATTTGATCAAAAAATTGAGAGTGAAATAAAAATCATTTTTGAGTTAGTCAATACAACAAAATTTTACCTCAAATTTGATCAGAAGAAAATGGAAGTGAGAAGAATTATTTCCCAGAATTTGTAGGGGATGTGAATAGAATCATTCTGTCACAGTATGGTATTAAAAATAGAGATTTTTATTTCTACATGCATAGCATCCCATAAAACTTGAGGAAAAACAGAATCTAAGTGATACAACAACATCACATATTTTGGTAATTATCTTTAGTTGAGAAAACAGAGTGAAGAAATTGCCTGAGAGTGAATATACATTTGTCTGTAGGATGACAGTGTTGATGCAGATTCTGCTCTTTTCGGAATCTTGTTTGATTTGCTCGTTCGAAAGCAGTCAAAAAGTGGCAGTTTTCTTTCCCTAGTCTTCAAGGGCTATTATCTCCCCAGTTTCACCTTGCCTCAGAGAGATACAATAACCTCTCTCCTATTAATAATCTTGAGCTTCTAAGTGCCAATTTTATATGAATTTTCTCTACACACACACACACACACACACTACTTAAATATATACCTGCCTTTGAAGGGTTTCTATCCAATGGACTAAAAATAAACAATGTTATCATTGGGACCATAAGGTACACAATTCAGTATTTATTGAAGGAAATGGCTTTGCTTCTTGACCAATACCCTAAAATAACCTAATAGGTTGCTAGGTAGTTAAAGCTCGCAGCCTTCCAATCAATACCACATCTCTCTGTTCCTGTGTTTTTATATTAATAAATGACTTTTCACAATGAGTTTTTTAAAGATACACGCTATTACCAAGTCTAAATTCTTTTTAGATCATTATATAAAATAGGACTGCATTATACTAATACTGCTTTATTCAAAAATATACCCTTAAATAACTCATTCCTCAGCCTGCAATGCACTTTACTATTTTAGAGAATATTACATGTTAATTCTGATTCCCTTTAATGCAGACCTTTGCATTTAAAGTTATTATACTTCATTGAAATTATATAAAAGTTGAGATCATTTTAAACTGTTGACTCTTTAACACAAACTTCCACACCTAACTGAACAAAATTTACTAATATCTAGCCATGTGCTAGATATCATGCCAAGTGTTGTGGATTCCAAGATAAATAAGACATCATTCTCAAGTTGAAGAGGGGAGCCAAGTGATCACAGAAATAAAAGTAAAAATGCTCTCAATTATGATTTGTGCATTTAAAGAGGTTTTAGTTTTCAGGTTTTCCTAGGACTCCACTGTTAGAGCTACTGCAACAACAGGAGCAGAAAAAGTAAGCACCTGGCTTCAAGAATCACTAAACATTACTCATCTATACCTCCCAGGTATTAAAAATAAAGGTTTAAAGCCAGGCATGGTGGCTCATGCCTGCAATCCCAGCACTTTGGGAGGCTGAGGAGGGTGGATCACCTGAGGTCAGGAGTTCAAAGACCAGCCTGGGCAACATGGTGAAACCCTGTCTCTATTAAAAATACAAAAATTAGCTGGGTGTGGTGGCACACGCCTGTAGTCCCAGCTACTCAGGAAGCTGAGGCAGGAGAATCGCTGGAACCCAGGAGGCAGAGGTTGCAGTGAGCTGAGATCATGCCACTGCACTCCAGCCTGGGCAACTGAGGGAGACTGTGCTTCAAAAATATAAATAAATAAATAAATAAATAAATAAATAAATAAAGGCTTATATTAGCTCCATGAACATACTTGGCCCCTTCAAATTTAAATGATAAGCCTGGAAATATTGTCTTACTTCATTCATAACAGTGAATGAGTCAAATTTGTTCTTGTACTGCAAAAAGTCCCAGTGCTTTAGGCTGCTCTTCTGACATGGTCAAGATTCTATGAGTTATCTGCAACAATTATGACTGCCTGCCACCAAAATTCAGATAAGAGTCTGGGATGTTCAAAAGCCTGTTCAAATACTAGTGGGGAGGCACTCCTATGCCTCCATGACTTGCCTATTTATATTTCAAAAAGAAAATAACTATGCATAGACTTCTCTAAATCCTCACAGCCAAAAGTCTTCCCTCGAGTGGATGGATATCTGATCATGGATAGAGGACACACACGTTAATTACACAGGATTATATATAGCAACACATAAACCATAAACCTTGAATTGGAATATCTACATATTAATGTTAATTAGTGCTAGATTAACTCATGTCCGTCATATGTTGAAATGACCATATAATGACTCTGAAATCAGGCTACACTGTATTAAAAGGCTTTGAGGTACCTGAATAGTTTTCAACAGTGAAGAAAAGAAAGAGGACTTGTTACGTATGAAGAAGAAAAGAAATATGCCATATACTGATTTAGCCATTGTTGTGAGTTGAATTGTGTTCCCCCCTCCTCCAAATATGTTGAAGTCCTAACTCCTAGTACCTGGGAATGTGCCTTACTTTGAAATAGTTTTTTTTTTTTTTTTTTTTTTTGAGACGCAGTCTTGCTCTGTCGCCAGGCTAGAGAGCAATGGTGCGATCTCAGCTCACTGCAACCTCTGCCCCCAGGTTCAAGCGATTCTCGTGCCTCAGCCTCCCGAGTAGCTGAGACTGCCGACTTGCGCCACCACGTCCAGCTGATTTTTGTATGTTTACTAGAGACGGGGTTTCACCATGTTGACCAGGATGGTCTCGATCTCTTGATCTTGTGATCTGCCCGCCTCAGCCTCCCAAAGCACTGGGATTACAGGCTTCAGCCACCAGGCCCGGCCTGAAACAGTATTTTTGTAGATGTAATCACGTTAAGATGAGGCCATACTGCATTAGGGAAGGCCCTAATCCAATGAATGGTCCCCATAAAAAGAAGAAAATCTGGACACAGACAGACACACAGGAAAAATATCATGTGGATACTAAGGCAGAGATTGCAGTGATGCATCTGCAAGTCCAGGAATGCCAAGGATTGTTGGCAACCACCAGAAACTAGGAAGAAGCAAGGAAGGAGTCTTCTCTAAAGCCTTCAGAGAGAGCATGGCCTGCTGATGCTTTGATTTCAGACTTTGCCTCCAGAATTATATAAGAGAATACATTTCTCTTTGCTATGGTAATTTGCTATGGCAGGCCCAGCCACCCACCAGAAATGACATGTAATTTCACTGCCAGATAAAGCTGCCTTATAGACAATGGATAAGCATGCAATTCAAGGGACACAGGTGGTTCACCTTACCTTCACATCTACACTGTTGCTGGGAAGCAGGCCTAGACTCTCTTTCTGGCCCTGTCACCAACTGGACATGTAAACTTAGCAAAACAAAACTTAGCAAAACAAAACTTAGCAAAATTGTCCAGCTTTATCTTCTCTATCTATAAAACTGGGATAACATAATTTACCTTAAAAGATCACGATAAAGATTCTGGATAAAGTACATAGAGCTCTTTGCAGACTGCTTGAACACATGGTGGCTAGTAAAATCACTAGGACTTCGGAAATAAAATTTCCCATATAAATCATCAGGTTGTACTGGTGAGGATGGAGGTAGAGTTCCATAAGGAAAAGAAACCTGCTAGGTTCAATATTCCTTAGACACATTCTTTGGAAGTCATAATTAAAATATCCAACAGGAAAGACTGAAAGACTATGCTGGGGAACCAGTATCAGGCGTGCAGCGGACACAAACCTTGGCTGTGTTGATCCATTGGACTCTGGGGAGGGCCCATGCCTGGGTGAGGTGGTCGCATACCAGTGCCCTTCATGGATCCACAATGGATGTCTTCTACAATCCCCTTGTCATGTATACCATCGATGGGCTGAAACATTTAAAGGACATTAGTTAGACACCTCTATAAGGTAAAATATTTCTATTTGGAGTTTTCAGACCCCTTCCTAAGTTCTTCAAAAGTGTGGCACTATCATTTACTACCCATTCTAGAGTTAAAAAAAAGAGACTAGACCAAAAGGATCAGCAAACTATCTGTAAGTCAAATGTTAAGTCTTTAAACAACGGAGGGTTGGTTTTTTTTGTTTGTTTTGTAATATCAAAACAGGCAATGAAAATGAAGTCCTGGTCACAAGGTAGACAAATATAGGCTATTTTTCCATACCCTGGTAAGTAATCTTGAAACCTGTTATATGTTGAAGTTAGTCTGAAGTCTGAAGGAAGGCTGTTTGGCACAGCTGTGATGATCCAGTTTTTGGTAATTTTTCTTCATTGGAAGGGAAGGAACGATGGAAAGTTTAAAAGTTGAAACCACAGGGTTCCATGGCAGTTGGAAAGAGAGGAACAGACAGGACAGAGCCGTGAACGGGGGTTGAATACTGAAAGGGAAAGTGTGTGCAATAGATAAAGCTGTACTACAGAGGGAGGAGGAATGGAAAAGGTTAAAGGCACAGTTTGGAAATAAATAATGAACACAGGGGCTGGACCCAAAACTTGAGGCATAATACGTGACAGACATGCAATAAACAGCTATTGAATCGACATTAATCCAATCCAGAATTGGGCAATGAAGCATGTGTTTGAAAAAGGAAAAGTCTATTCCTCCCCAGACTGTAATAGCAATTTTCAAAACAGCCTGAAAGAAATATTTCCAGGAGTTTATAGAAACCAAATGACTTCAAGCAAGAAAGTATGAGTGTTTGCAGTTTTGGAGAAAAGAAAGTTAATTTCTGCAGAGTCAAAAGTACGCACTTGAAAAGAGGAAAAATGTATCATAAAGAGGATGTTTGGAAGAAAAATGGGAAGAATCTGGTATAAAGAGTGTCACTGAGTCTGTTAAATAGTAATAATAGAGAGGAAATCAAAGCAACACAGCAGATGTATTTAGGCCACTTGTTTATTTATTTCCAGTAATGTTGAAAAGCAAAAAGCTGAAGCCTCAGAGGAAGAAGGAAGAATAAGAGAAGAAATAAAACTGCCTATAAAAAGAATGGAAAAAAGTGAAGGCATCTGGTCAGCAGGTGTGAGCTCTAAACCCTCACCCATGTCCTCACGCAGGGAACTATCTGAGGGGCTGGGGCTAAGGAGAAGCAGGATGGCAAAAAATGCAAAACTCACAGAATGTGAGCAAAGCAAAACAAAAAAAGGGAGTATTTAAGAGGGTAGAGAGAATATGAGAAAGTGTAATAAAAATGCTAGGACATAAAATGAAGGGATCAGAAGAGATAACAATTAATAAAAACAATCCAGGAGAAAAACATAACACTGACCCAACACTCACACATTGAATTTTTAACTGCTAAAGAACAATAAAGTTTAGCTAAGTATTTCCGTCACATTTTATCTTTCATTTTGAAGGTGAGCCATCTTCAAATTATTCTGAAATTATGTAAGCCACTTAGAGGAAGGTTTACAAGTCATTGATCAGATCCAGAATATAGCTCCCAAATTAATTTAACCTAAACACAAAACAATTTCAGGACTTGGATGTCAATATGTTCAATAGGTCCTCTGAAAAATATGACATGGAAAACGGGCAGCTTTATTTCTCTAGATCTCTGACAAGCTAACAAATTTATCTGCTAAAAAAGGAGACAGAAAACTAGGGAATGTTATAGGGATATCCATAATACATTTTTAAATGAAAAAAGAAAGTTACAGAGTAATTAACAGAGACAATATGATTCTATAATAGTAAAAGAAAAGTAAACAAAAAAACACCAATATATACATATCTGTGCTTACACAGTATTTTTAATGAATATACAGAAAAGTAAGATAGAAAAAGCATGTACAACAAGCTGTTACTTGGGGTGAAGGTAGGATTATCTGTTTATCTCAGTATTGTTTTCCTTTTCAAAATAACCATATATTACTTTCCTGATTTGAAAAATCATCAAATTACAACACTTTTAACAAAAGGATCTTCCTTTTTGGGCTCTGATGCCCTACCCTAAAACTGACCTAACGTCCTATGTAACTGGAGGAAAGACTTGCTCTTTTCTGTGGTAATCTTTTTGTTTTAAGCCAGGATCTTCCACGGCTTGTCTACTGTAATGGTTCATTTTATGTGTCAACTTGACTGGGCCTCAGGTGCCTAGATATTTGATTAAACATTATTTCTGGGTATGTCTGTCAGGGTACTCCTGGATGAGATCATTTGAATTGTTAGACTGAATAAATCAGATTGCCTCCAGCAATGTCGGTGGGCCTCACCCAAAATCCATGGAGGGCCTGATAGGAAAAAAAAAAAAAAAAAGCTAGAGGAAAGGAGAAGCTTTCTCTCTGCCTGACTGCTTAAGCTGGGTCTTCTGCCCTCAGACTTGAACTTACTCCATTGACTCTTCTGGCTCTTTGGACTCAGACTGGAACTCACATCATCAGTTCTCCTGGTTCTCAGGCCTGTAGACTCAGCCTGGAACTATACCGCGGTTCTGCTGGCTCTCCAGATTGGTGACTGCAGATAATAGAACTCTCAGCTTCCATAATTGTGTGAGCCAATTCCTCATAATAAGTCTCTTTTTACATATATCTCTATCTCCCATTGGTTCCGTTTCTCTGGAGAATCCTAATGAATACAACTACTTAATGTCAAGAAGCAGCCCTGCCACCCTATCCACCTGTGATATCATCCCAAGGAGTGTAAAACCTCTAGGTGTCTCATTAGGCAAAACCTTCAGGTAGTATGTAATGTCCTCAGATTTTTCTTGGCTATTGCTTACTTTCAAAGCAAACTGTCACAGAGGATCTTGTTTACTTTCTCAAAAGGCTGTTCTCTCTTCTTTGCATCTCCTGTGAAGGCATAATGCCAAGTTGTACAGATATGATCATCCGCACAGCAACAATCCAAGCCTCATAAATAAAGGATAATTATAACCTTAGTCCAGAAATAAACAGCTGGACGTGAGCTCTGCAAAAATCAGAACCTTCTTCCAAAACCAGAATAAAAGTGCTTCACAGAGAGACAGCAATGTGCATTTTAAGGATTCCCTAGAAACTATTTAATTTCAATAAAGCTCTCTTCAAAAAATCCTTTAGATAAGGACTTTTTCCTTTTACTCTTTGGGATCTAATTTTTGTTAATAAATGTCAACCTTTTTAGGAAAGAATAATTTTCAGTATGTTCATTAGTGGATAAGTTACTTAACACAGATAGGAAAAAATAAGACTTATAGACTAATACACTAATTCACCAAGATAAAAATACCTTCAACCCACAAATCACAGGATCTACTTATCAGAACTGCATAGTCTATGTCAGTATTTTAAAAAGCCAACATCTGATCTTCACAACTGGTGCAACATCTGTAGCAATAAAAGTACCTCACAATATGCGTTTTTAATAATATATAAGATATACAAGACAAAGATCTTGCATGATTTTCTTGTTAACAACAGTAGAAAGGGGGATGGGGTTATCAGAAATATTAGCCATCCACTTATCAGAAGTTGAGTTTGAATGGGAGAACAAACTCTTACCTTATGCATTTGATGCATGCCTTCCTGTGGGAAGTCTGTGGACCCCATCGTCGGCATAGGATGGGAGACACTCGGAGGTCCAGGACTTGGCCCCATCATGCTGTGGACGGAACCTGGGGATGGTCCTGGTCCTGGACTAGGCCCGAGAATTGGCCCAGGGGAAGGCCCAGGCCCCGGCGAAGGACCTGGGTGGGGCATCGCACCAGGGTCTGTGGGCGTGGACATCTACTTCTCCTGTCTCTGCCAGTCAGTAGAGTAATGCTAAGTTGAAAAGCAGAAAAAAGGAAGGCATGTTTTAAACATGATGTTAAGATCAGAATAAAACAGTTGTTAGCATTTGATGGTGCCATTTCTGTAACAAACATCAGAGCTGCCCTGTCTAGTCCAGATGTTTGAGTGAGTGTGATATACATCCATCTGCCCTAGTCTTTGTGAAGACCACTTGTTTAAAAAAAACACACACACTAAATGATTCCCCAGAAAAAAATAAATCATCTAAGATACAAAAAGGCTCACTGGAGAAACTCAAATTTAACACATAAGCAGAATTCTAAACAAGTTTGAAATTTATTACTGAAGTCAACAGATGCTCTCCATTACTTACTGCCTTGGACATCTTACAAGTCATTAACCCCCACAAAGCCATTAAAATACAGAACCCTTTAAAAAGTATCCAACCAAGACTCATTTTCATAAGTGAGTGGGCATTCAAAACTTCAAGATAGTTAAACAGGGAAAAATACAGTCTTCTAATTTGAGAATGAAAGAGAAGTCCCAATCATGAAAAAAGCAAAGGCTATAGGAATCAGACAAATATGGGTTCAAATACTCATATATGTAATTACTAGCTACGTCATTTAATGTTTCTTCTTTTCAGATTTCAATGCAATGACACGTGTGAAAAACACAGCTGTAGTCTCAGCACAACAAACGGCCACCCTTATTCAGCATTACTTTCCCCACCAACTCCACTCTACCAGAAGTGATCAGGAGGGACAGTTTAAGATGTGATCCTCTGGTCTGGACCAGATCCTCAGGTCTGAGCCAGACCTGGCTCTGGTCAAGAATCCTTGAGAGAAGTCATCCATGACTACTGGATCAGAGCTCACCACAGATGAGGTGTGGAAATTCTGGTTCTACAATTTCAGCAGAACTATATTCCACCACCCACACTTTAAGGCTTCTTGGCATCCCCATTGGAAATGCCTCATAGAGTGGGTACAACTGCATCTTGGATATGAGCCAGAATGAGTAAATAAGCTGTTTTCCACATTCTGATAGAGATCAATGATGCCAGCAAGATAGCTGAATTCCACTAGCAACAGTAATTGTTCTATATTATGATGTTACCTTGGAGGCACACACCTGTACATGGAGAAACTTTTTGCTGTCAGCCTCACAAAATACAGAATGACATACCCTAAGTGATTTGCTTACCCATTGTTTAGTGGCAGAGATGGAATGAGACCGTGGTGGCTTGGTCACCATAGCAGGGCTCTTTACCCACAGTGGAATGACGGGCTGGAGGGGCAGTACACAAAACACATTCTTTCCACTCCTAGCGACCCGTCACTTGCACTGAATCTCTAGAGTATGAGGGCCATGAAGGCAGGCCATGCTCAGTTTCCCTTCCACGTTCCCAGCACCTCAACCAGCATATAGTCATAGCTCAAAAATTATCTGATGAATCAACTGCAGAGTAAATTTCAAGGGCCAACTATTAATAAAATCAACTTTTTAATTTTAACTTTATTTTAATTTTTCATATTTTTAGAGACAGGGCCTCTCTCTATTGCCCAGGCTGGAGGACAGTAGAGATCATGGCTCACTGAAGCCTCAAACTCCTAGGCTCAAGTGATCCTCCCCGACCAGCCTCCCAAGTAGCTAGGACTACAGGTGGCGCCACCATGCCAAGCTAATTTTTTTTTATCTTTGGTAAAGACAGAGTCTCACTATATTGCCCTGGCTGGTCTTGAACTCCTGGCCTCAAGTGATCCTCCCACCTCAGCCTCCCAAACCGCTGGGATTACAGGCGTGAGCCACTGTAGCCAGCTTCAGTTAATTTTATAAATAAAAACCACAGAGTCGTCAGTGTTTGAGTTGGGTTCCCATAAAGAAATCCTTAAAATGTAGGCAAGAATTTAGGCCATTTTGACAAGTAAATTAGAGCTAAAACAGGAAGCAGTCAAAGGCTACTTCAGAGTGATCATAAGCAGGGGATCAAAAGAGGACTAAGGGAACCCAGTACGAGTGGCTTCTAAACAACAGGGGAGCCTCAACAGTGAATTACTGCCTTGAATTCACTAGAGAGCGCAATGTTATTATTTATTCCTTGTGATGAACAAAGCAGACGGGACTTTTTTTTTTTTTTTTTTTTTGCTTTCCACCACCTCACACAGGTTCAGTCAGCATTTTAAATTTAGGAAGCTGACGTCAATTCAGGGCTACTACAAGATATAATGCTCTTTCATGTATATCAGCACACTAATACACCCTTTTATTTTTTAGTGAATAAAAGGAAATTGCTTACTTCCTGTTATGGTTTACACTGAAATCAGCTTCAATAGGTATTAAAGTAATATACCACGAGTTTGAACAATGAAGATACAAATACTGAAGTTAGGTAGGCTGATATTCCTACGTTTAATATAATTGATGTGTATTAAATATGAAATTCTAATATATATTAGCCCATAACGCTACTTTCCTCATGCATTATCATTTCCACCTGGGAATCTCAGAGAATGTTGTAATTACTCATATATAGTCCCATAAAAATGCTCCTCATTTTTTTTGTTAAAGGAAACTATTAAAAACGTCTTAGAGGGAAAACATGTTAGAAGGGAAGCGGAAAATTACGGGCATATAATTGGAATGTTAATATAGGAACATGTTATATAGGAAACTATTTAATAAGAAGAGAACCTCAGATGCCTGGACTTCAATGAATGTGTGTGGCTCAGACTAACAGTACAGTTTAACAAACTAAGAAATGTACCCTGTACCATATAACTAATGAATGGCAGAGATCCGGACTCTCATAGAACATGATGTGATATTCATGGATGTCCCACTGGGAGCTGAGAGACCTGGGTTCTGGTCTCAGGGTCACCACCAACTCTGGGGCCCTGGGAAAAGTGCCTTTCGTCTCGTGACTTGACTTCCTCTAGGGTCAGGATAGGAGTATCTCAAAGGTCCCTTCCAGCTGTCCATCCATGACTTGATGCCTGCTGCCTCCAGAGCATCTTGAAGACTTCATCCAAACCTGTGTGTTGGAAAGTCCATTAATGGACTTCCAAGGCAAAATCAGGGCTGCCCTAGGATCTGCTGTGGCTACCATCACCCAAGTATACCCAAGGGGAGGACTCTCTAAGATGAGGCCTATAATCCTGGCCTCTTATTCTTCCTCTTCATTTCGGGTGGCAACTTTATTTTACAGTTCAAGTATGTAATTAAACTTTCCCACAGTATGAAGAAACCTGGGGAAATAAATTAGAAAGAGGTGCTAGTCTCAAGCAGCACATCATTACTAAGTTAGTATGGTTAAGGTTTAAAGTCCAGTATTGGCCAACTCCGCTTCTCCCTCACCAGCCCTGCCGGTATCCCCTGGACTCTCTGCCCCTTTCTTCTCCAAAGCACTAATGAGACAATAGAGATAGGGTGATGATGAGAGCAGTAAGCATAGTAGGGCGGGCTGGAGGAGAGGGCCCAGATGGACTTCACAGGGCAGTGGTAGGTCTGCTCACATAATAACACACAAAATCTATTTTTATTTTGTGTTGGGAGAAGGAGGGAGTTTCACGTAGTCACAGAAAAGAACGACCTGTTCCACAATTATGTGTCTGTGGCTAACAACATAATGACAAAAATGTATCTGGGGAGAGGGGGGCACAGCAACCTCCCCATACACATGCATTGCTGGTCCCCACCCTCCCCGAGACCAGGACTCCCTGAGGGCCAAACCACTATGTTCTTAGGCAAGAATTTCTCAGCAGTATACTGTCTTGATTTCGTCCTTACTTCCCACTTTCCTACATTCACAACTAGAGAGTGTGTTTTTAAAAAGAAGAGGCCCCAGAGGAGCTTGCCAGAGCTCCAAACACCACAGTTATCCTCCCTCAGCCCAAATCTCCATCCTCTGCCCTTAGCTGAAAGGCTCAGCACAGCCATCTGCATATTAAAAGGAGTTCAACTTCATGGAATTTTAAGGGTCACCACTCCAACCATGACAAAACTTGTGTCTTACAGTCTAATTGTAATCAACAGAAACACCAAAGACCCCCACATGTGGAGTAATATTTGAACACACCTGCATGTGTTTCCTAATGGTGACTTGAAGAGACATTTTGCCACAATCCCATTGAAAAGATGAGGGCAATAAGGCAGAAAGGGAAAACATGGCTTGCCCAAAGTCACATCTGCAACAGGAGAGAAACCGCAGGCAGAACCTTTTATCCCTTGACTCCCAGCCCAACACTGAGCTATTACACGGATCAAGCAAGCCATGTTTCCACCAGAGTTTTCACCAGGCCAGAGCAACGTGCGGGGGTAGAAAGTAGAAGCCAAAGAAAAAAAAGTCAGAAACAGTGGAAGGGATATCTTGCAAGGACTAGGCTTTGGTTGTGATAATACATTAACTTATCACAGGCCAGAGAAGTAAAGAGAAGCCCTGGAATATGAAAAGAAGACAATGTCATAAACTGAAAAGGTCGATGATGTTTTAGTTACTATACCGAGTATCTACTAGGTACAAGGCATGCAGGGGGTACAAAAAGGAATAGAAGGCTTACCCCACAACTCTGGAAGTCTGATAGGGAAATCAGACTTGTGTGTAAGCAGCAACAAGAGAAAAATATTGAAAGATCCTGCAGGACACGGAGGGGTACAGCCAAACTATCCAACACAGTCATTGAATGGGAGACATTACTTTTAGCTCAGAGGGTAGAGGAGAGAAAGGAATTAGGTAAAGTGTAATAGAGAAGGTAGCATTTCAGCAAGGCCTTTAAGTTTAAAAAAAAGAAAAAAAGTTCCCTAGAAACTTTTGGTTTCTAGTCGCAGAGTTTGGGGCAGCACACCAACCTTGACAATATCTCTTAAATTGCTCTTCACCAAACTTCATAAGAAAGCACAAGGAAATCTTGGATCTCCAGTCTGTCTTTTTTCACAGCTCACTTTACAGAAAAACTTAGAGGTCCAGGTTAAAGGTAGAATATCAGAAATAAAAGTTAGGCCCAGTCCACATCTCTAAGAATATCCCAGTCTTATTAAAGTGTTCTGGCTGTTACAGGAGAACTGCAAGGTTCAGGAGATAGTTAAGATAAGAGTTCTTTTTATGTCTGTTTGCTGATTCAGAACATCTCCCCTGACCTGAAGGGCTGCCTCTTGTTTTCTATGTGGCTTTCTCTGTAAATGAATTGATAATTCACCCACAAGAAGTAGCAACATCTTCAGAACTGGGCCTCAAGCACTGTTATTCTTAATGGGGAAGCAGTGTGGGGGTAAGGAGAACAGCAATGCAGATAAAGGAAATAAATCTACCCGAAGTTTCTTTTTTAGAGGCCAAGGTTGTCTGGATAAGCGGTGAAACATTACCAAGGCCCACGCTGCTTCTTGGTCTGAGCTGTGCAACTTTAAACAATGCATAATGTGATTTGTACCACAGACACAAATCGCACTGGGTTCTAAAGTTAACCTTATAAGTTGCTCCATCAAGACCCTAGAAAATCATTGAGAACATTTCTTTAGCATTCTTGGGGTTATTCACGACACTTTCCCATTCGTTTCAAAGTCAAATATGTTTTTTAAAAGTTGTTGGATTAAAACTTTGCTCTGTTCCTTGGGCTTCTGTGAACTCTCCTTCATCTTTCAATCAGGGAAACAAATTAGGATGTGGGTGAGCTGCTGCCCTCACTTTAAATAAACTGCCTTGGGAATGGTCCTTGCCCAGAGTCAGACCTGGCAAAGGCTGTGAGGCAGTTCTGTGCACAACAGAAGATAACAACAAACTCGGCAGCAGCTAATTAGTCCCCCATGAACCTCAGACACTGCCTTAATAGGATCCTGGCTCTTAACATTACCACCTTTATAGATACCATGAGTTGCCATCTCAAAAGAGTCTACCTGAGATGCAATTTCATGGCCTCTTCCATGAGGACTGACAATGATCCCACAAAGGAAAAATCGTTTTAAAAAGGGAATTTATAAGAAAACCTAAGTGTTAGAAACCCTTTAGAGCAAAGCATCCTCTACTCTAAGACTCATGTCCATTAGTAGTTATAAAGATAATCACAGATGACCATCACTTTTAAAATTCAGTGGAACCCAAAGGGCTGGGCAAACTGGTCAAAACAAAAGCTAACAAACTAAACAAAAAAAAGTTAGTTTCAAATCATGACACCCTGAAAGGTAATATGTCACGTATATTTACACATATGCCTGTCTCTCCTACGTTAGGCCCTTTTGCAAAGCAACCTCATTCTGGATGTTGATAAGAATCAACAATAGCCACTTCCTTTTCTGACTGCCAAGATAAGTTTATTTATACTTTAAACATATAAAAAGAAGAGTCTGAAATACATACTTTAAAAACCTGTGGTTGAAATGGCACATTTTTACTGAAGGGTAAAACTCAACCATCATATGCCGAATGAACTAAAGTTGTATCATAGGCACTCAGAAATGCAGTCAACTGGCCCTGCCTTTCACAGTTGCAACAACAGTTCAACAATGAACTCCAAGTTGATTGCAGTTAAAATGGATAATAGCCATTAATGATGTTACTATGCCTTTTAAAAAATCAACAAATGAGTTCATTTAACCTCTCTGAGTTTCAAGCTCCTTACCTACAAAATAGGTATAATAGGAGCTGACTACAACTTCAATTTTGATATGAATCAAATAAAATATGAGATATGAAGACACCTTGTGAGCTACTATATGCTCGCATTATTGCCAGGATCCTTCTAACGGCTTCAATTCCCACTCTGGACTTGAATCCACAATTTGCCAGATTAATCTAAAATATTGCTTTGTTCATGTATTCCCTTGCTCAAAACTTCTGAGACAAGCCTCCAATACAGATTGGATAAAATATTCATGCTTTAGCCTGCAAGTCAAGTCTTTCCACAATCTCCAACTTTATCTTCTGAAAATTCTCCCCAACTGGAACTTCTTGCTCCAGGCAACCGGTCAAAACAGGTACATTGGTCTTTCCACGTTCCTTCAGGCCGGGTCTCTGTGATCTCGCCAGGTCTCTGTGATTCGGGGCTTTCTTCTGATCTGGGATGCTCAGATGCCACCACCCCCACCTCTGCCCTCCCCCTACAGCAACCTTATCCCATCTCAAAGACCTTATCTACCCCATCAACTCAAGAAAGCTCACCCTGATCTCTCTCTGTGTATCACATGGCCCATGCAGTTTACCATTTGTTACTTGTATTCAATATGCTATTATAAATACAATATTAAATGTTCAGGCACATTCTTTAAAACACACAAATTATCAATTACAGATCATCTATTTTTTACAGAATTTTGGACTTTGCTTAATGGTCTTTTAGTATAGCACAACAGCATGCCACAAAATAATTGTGACTATTTGCAAAGCCATTTATTACATATCCAGTTCAACAAAGCACAGGAGGAAGATGGGAGAGGGCTTTCCTTCTGGACATCCAATATCCAGGTGTGATAACGCATCTCCCAGTGGGATGGTAAAAACTGAAATATACCACACCAAGTAGGTAAAGAAATATATAATCATCCTGACCAGAAAAATACATTTTAAGTGCAAACTGATATGGAATTTCCCTGGGATAACCTGTAAGCCAACATATGACGTTCCTTTTTGGTTAGAAATTTTTATCATTTTCAAGTAATTTTGAATCCCAAATTCTGAATTCAGTTGTTTTTGTTTTATTTAAAGGAGGGAGTTTCAATTATATCTAATGGTTTTCAAACTTTAAATATTATTTCAACTTCTGTGGGTCCCATTCATCAACTTACAAAAGGGCCAGCCCATATTTAAATTAGGCCAGTTTCTAAAAAGTTTCTAAAATATTAGTGCTTGCATAGATGTAGATGACATACTGGCATAAGACTGATGCTTAAATTGATACTAATCCACCTAAAAATACTATAGAATATTGTGGTTTTTAAAAATGTTGTAAACCTTACAGGTATATAGCCAGATTACAATTGTTCAAATATTCTGGAAGTCGCAGCTATCTAATAAAATATCCTAATTCATACTAGGCTTCAATTATATAATGATGTATTACAAACCCAGAAGTCCAGAAGGACATTATGTCAGAGTTTCAGGCCAAAATCTTGTATTCCATATCTAAACCGTCACTCCAAATGTGTAAATTAATGAGGTGTTTATATCAAACATTCAAAAGACCAGCTATTTTGTTCCTGAATTTCATTGGCTCTATTGTATGTTTTTCTGAGGTATAATTATTCAAGCATCTTTGATGATATATTTATAACTTTTACTACTTAAAAGCTCTCTTTAACATATCCTACACTTTCAAGGAAAAGTGCTATATTAACATGGGTAATAATAAAGTCATAATAAACAGTAAGAAAGCTGCAGTTTTGCCAACCCAGGTTGCAAGATCCCATTTAACTTAATGATAAATATCTTACGTAAATAAATATGCTCTCTTTCATAATGACTCTGGCAGAACATAGTTTTAGACTCCTATAGTCCCTAGTAAGTATAAAGTCATAAGTTTCTATACAGAAAAAATAATCACTCCAAGCCTTCCTAAATATGCTATCAAATAAATTACCACCATGTGTATTTTCTATTCACAACTACTTAGGGAATGACCCATGACTTTATTAACCAGCTAAAGGTTAGAGTCCCCTAATAAGAACACTTCCAAAAATGACAGAAAATTCACATCCTCTATTGGCCAAAAACATCTCCAAAACACAATATTTAAGGGGAAAAAAAAACAATTTAGAAGATAATTCTTTTACATTAAAAAGGAGAAATCAGAAATAGACCCCAAATGTGGCTTTCATACTAGGGAAATTTTCTTATCTGTTCACAAGAAATACAGCAGAAAAGAAATGTAACTCATATAGTTTTCTAAGGTAACTCAAGTTAACCAAAGAATTTGCCCCTATCGTCCCTTAAAATCATGTTGACCAGAAACAGAACCAAATCTTAAAGTGGTTAAATTAGGTCCTACCAACATGCCTTCCACTTGCAAATGCTGGGAAACAGTCCTTAGTATTACATATGTGATAATTCAGTTGTCCTCATGGCAGCATGTCAAGATGTCATAAATAGTGATTTATTATTTCTCTGGGGTATCAAAAAGCTGCTGACCCAGGAGAGTTTGACAAAGCCCTTGTTTACAAAGAAGACTTCTAAAGGAGAAAAAAAAACAAGAAAACACTGGAGGACAGCACCACTTTTATAATTTATAAAAGTCTTATTTTTATGCTCTTGCTGTAATACATAATAATAAATGTCAAAATATTACAGTGATATAAGGAGCATCACAATTACCTTTTAGAAAAGGATGTGATATGCTTTTATACCGGTCTGTAGAACGATTTATCTTAAACTTAATCAAAGAAAAAAATTTTAAATACTTATCTGCAAAAGTGTTACTTTCTAGTTATACCATGTCAGGAATACTTTAAATAGAATTCAAGCATTAACAATATAATACAAGCCCAGGCACTTTTTTTTTTTTTTTTTTTGTCAATTCTAAGCCTCAGGTGTTGGTCAAAGCACTTTTCAAGAAACTTGACGAGAAATGCTCAAAAACCACTTTACAAACGAACAAAAGAAAAGATCTAAGGCTGCTTTGAACATGCTCTTGTGGTGAATATTTTCTGTGAAACACCACAGTGCACCTAGTCCTGATGCTGGGCTGTTACTGATATAAGTCATAAGAGAAAGGCTACATTGAAGGAAGCCCTCCCTCCCCTCACCCTCTTCAAGGGTTCTGATACCCCACATTCCTCATTCATTTTAAATGTTCTTTACAAAAATGGCATCTCTCTGATGCCCCCAAGGTAGATGGACCTCTGATCTACTGGGTTGTTTTTTTATTTTTCCCCTCAGTCTACCGCAGTAAGTATCTTTTGGACCTAACAGGTGTCTCTAAATCCCCTCTTTACAATAGCAAACATTTGCATTGTAAAGAAGAATTTGAGGAAAAAAAGAAGGAAAGTCCAGGAGAATAAAAGAGCAATTAGATTCCTCAAAGAAAAAGTGTGTCTCATTTTGCATAACAATGCAGCAACTAGGATTCAAATCTGCCACACCTCTTAACACTTCACCAGGGTGCTAGAGGTAGCCTGGAAGCCTAAAACTCCAATGCTGGCCAACAAGCTTCTGGTAGTGGCCTCCCTGATAACAGATGGAAAATACTACTGAAAATATTTGAATGTGAATATGTAAGTATACACATACATAACATTGGGTATGGCTTTTAAAATTATTATTAGGGTTCTCAATGGCTTCTGAGTCTTTGGTGGTTGGATAGAAATTTTCTGCTACTCAACACCCAAGCAACAATCTCATTATTTATGCAAGCATTCTGTTCAGACAAGCATGGCACACAACCAGATGTAAATTTTAAGTCCTTTGAAATGGAAGTTTGAAATTCGATATTGGTAACGCAGAAATGTTAAAAATAACCACTCAATGCAGTAAACAAACTGTGTATGCTTAATGTCTTCCTTGAGCTCTAACAGTACACATACAAAGTCATACATGCCTACATAATGACCAGAAAGGAGACAATGATGACACCTCTCCATAAAATTACTAGCCCAGGTCGCTTTGCTTTTTCCAAAGCACCAACCTCCATCAGGTCAGGGAGGAGGAAAAAAAAAAAGAGACAACCTTGCAAAACTCACCCAAAAGTTATATAAACAAAGGAGGGGAGAAGCCCAGTCTAGGTTTTGCACCCATGTGCTACTAAAATTACATAACACCCGGTGCAGACATTGAATAAGGAATGGATTCTGCACAACACCCCCACTCCCTCGATTCCCAAGCCTTCCTCATTCCCTTAAAAAATCCAAACACCTAGCAAGAGCTAGTGGACGACTTTGAATATTTATTTTATTGCGGGAGTAAAACCTGCGAGAGTTGGAGGTACGTTTAGGCCCGAAGTTTGAATGTGCAACAGCCCCGGGCGCAGCGACTCACAGTCTCCGGACCCAGAGGATAAAGAACTGACAAGCAACAGCGGCCAGCAAGGCCTTCTTCCCCCTCATGGTGCCTCCCGCCGGAAAGTTTTCCACGCAATCGATCGGAGGACAAGGAGCCCATTTCCCCCGCCTGCCTGACTTTGCAGGAAAGGCGAGCCCGGAGACCGGAGGGGGCTGGCAGGGAAAGAACTGGAAAGCTCCGCACACAGCCGGCGGCAGGGCTGCGCAGGCTCCTTACCTGGAGGACTTGGAACAAAAAGGGGCGCGGGGTTCGCGGAGCTTGGGGTGGCGGCGCGGCCGGCGGACGGGAACCGGTCTCCGAGCCGCAGCTCTAGGCCCGCGCCACAGCCCGCGGCCCGGCCCCCGCCGCTGCCGCTTCCTCCCTCGCGCGCGTCATGTCACGGCAATCAAACATGTCTGTGTGCTGTGTGCGCTTCGCTGCTGTGACTTCCTGATTCTCCGCCGCTCGCGCGCGCACACACACACTCACAACCACACGCACACGCCACCCCCACCAGCCCTCGCCACCAAACCTCGCCTTGTCCTCCCCGGGCTCCAGGGGAGGGTGCGGGCAGGAGCAGCTGCCCGAGCCGCTGCTCCCGACGCACTGGCTCCTGCGCGCACAACACACACTCACACTTACACTCACGCGCAGACACACTCGCGCCGGCCGGGAGGGCGCGAAGGCTGGAGCCGCGGGAGCTCGCCGCCCCCTCCCACCCCTCCACCCTACTTAGCCGCCCTGCCAAACTTTTTTTTTCCTGCCTGATCCACGTCCAACTTCCCTCCACCCCACCCCCCAAGCAGCCCAGCCAGCCCCGCGCTCACCACCATCCGCAGCAAACGGCAACCCGGATAAAAATAATAATGCAATCCAGGCGGCAGAGGCGGAGGCGGAGGCGAGCGATCAGACACTAGCAGGCGGCGATTTCCCCGCGTGTACCGGAAACCGGCCCAAGTGCCCCGGCCAAGGCGCGGGTGTCAGCTGGAGCCCGCACTGCCGCGCCCCGCCCTCCGCGGTGTAACTGCACCCAGGCTGCGAGGCCTGGTGCGGGGCACCGGGAGCACTGTGCTCCGTGTGCGCCCTGCGGCCGGAGGGCGCCGAGGGGCTGGTGCGCCGGACCGGTTATTTAGGGAAGTGCATCGCGACACCTTTGCAGATGGCATGGCCGTGTTTTGCAACGCAAACGAGAGGAAGGGAAGACGGCCGGGTGGAGGGAGAGAGCAAAGGAAGGGGTAAACCAGGTTGGGATGGGAATAAAGCAAACTCCTGAGCAGGGAGCGAGAAGGAAGGAGTTCGTGTCATCGTTGGGAGGAAGCTCCTACTCGGTCTCCCCGCCTCCCGCCCTCGCCACCCCCCTATTCCCTCCCCACCGCAGCCCTTCCCCTTCCCGGGCGAACGACACCGCCGCTGCCCGGTGGTGCGCGGGTCCTGTTTGTGACAGTCAGGCAGACAGGATTATCCGGATCATGGCCTCCCCGGCCCGCAGCCGCCGCCGTGGCTCTCCTGGGTCCCGGCGCGCCCCTAGCACCCGGACGATCGCAGGCGCCCCACGCCCGCAGCTCCCGCGGCGCAAGCAAGGGGAAGACGCGAAGCAAAAGAACACAGACCCGGGGAGAGGGAGGGCAGGGTAACGGAGGCTGGCGGGCACCTCCGACCTCCTTGGGGGCCTCCTCCCTTCCCTCTAGCAGTGCGGCCCGGGCCGGACATCCCGAACTTTAACACCCGAGCCTGCGCTGCCGCCAGGTACCAGAGGCAGGGACGTCCGCAGCGCCCGGGGCGCAGCCCCCTGGCAGCCCCTTTGCCTAAAGGCCTGCCTACCAATCAGCGTCCCCATCCACGCCGGAGGAAACGCGGAAAGTGGAGGTGACACCTCCGATAAGGCACCCACCGGCCCCGCGGCAGTGGCCGCTACCTCCTTCGCGCGTCAGCTCAGGCTTCTCCCGCTGCGATCCGCTCACGTCTCCGCAGCCGGAGCCCTTTAAACAAGTCCCTGGGAAGCGGGTGGCAGCAGCGTTCGTTGGCGCCCCGCCGCCAGCCTGGGCTCCTCGCCCTCCTTTCCCGTTCCCCTTCCAACTCTTCCGGGGAGGGTTGCTCGGGATGAACAGTAGCGTTTCCATCCTCCTCCCCTGTCCCCCAGGCCTTCCCCCTCCTGCTGCCACCCCCCTCCCCCCCGCCTCGCTTTTAAGGGGATGGGGGGATTGCAACCTGGCCGAATGTGTGTGTTGCAACCTTGAGTTGGCAGCGCCTCTGACTGCCTACTCAGGATCAAGGCTGTGGTTTGTTGGGATTTTTTTCCTCCTTTGCCCCCTTGAAGTAGTAATTATTACTGTTATTATTAGAACAGCAAGGTTCGGTTGAAACTTTCTCGTTTCTTCCACCGCCGCCTGGGAGCTGTCGTTAGAGCATTCCACCTGAGGCCCGCGGGGAGGAGGCGGGCTTTTTTTGTTGTGGCGGTTGGCCCGCCTGTTTGTTTTGGTCTCCTTGCATGCACAATAAATAATAATTAGGATAATAATGAATAATCCCGGGCGAAGGCGGCGCGGTGCCGGAGGGTTTTGAGCGGCGGCTGCAGCGGGGCGGCCGAAGGGAGGGGAAAGAAGAGAAAAGAGTTGTAAGTTATATTTACCTTGCTCGCGAGGAGTGTGCTGGCTGAATCTCTTCCCTCTCTGAGTCACCCAGAGTACAGAAACAGAGGGAGAGAGGACTAGATTATGAATATGACTTCATTGATGACAGCCGTCCCCTCCTCTTCCTAAACTCGGGCTCCGCCCAGCGTCCCACCCTCGCCTCCTCCGCGGGCGCCGGAAGACGCGCCGCAGTTGGCCCCGCGCGCCGCTCCTCCCTGCCCGCCCGGGCGCGGGTTGGCGGGACGCGCCTGTCACTCGCTCAGCTCAGCGACTCCGGGAGCGCGGGGGGAGGAGGGGGCGGTGTGCAAGAATGTGGATCTAGACAGCTCTACTGTATGCGTGGATCCGTGTGTGACTGCAAGGCGCCGGCTCTCGGGCCGTGTTTGTGCCTGGAGCAGAGAAACTGCGCACGATGCAGAAAGCCCCAAGCCCTGCTGGAGTTGCGCGCCCGCTATCCCTTCCCTGGCAGTCCTCTTCCTCGGGCGCAGCGGGGCCCCTCCAGGGAGACTGGGGAAGGGGAGGAGGCGAAGCAAAAAGGGAGGGCAACCGTAGTAATAGCGCGTAGTAGTTTGGGGGTATGTGGAGAAGGTGCTGGAATTTAACTGTGCCTCCGCCTGCCAGTGCGAGCCTGCGGAGAGAAAGGGAGGGGACGGGGGAAGGGCTCCGAGTGGCACCAAAGCTGTTTGTGGCACAGTGTTGACTGTGGAAAAAACGGGCATTGTCGTGCCGGCTGAAACTTTTTCTCCCCCTTCCCCAAGGCTGTCATTATAAATCTGCCCCCTATTCCCCGTAAAAAAAAAAAAAAAAAAAAAAGGGAGGCGGGCACAAAGAACATTCCTGCCAAATCTGTCTCTTCCCTGAAGGACTGCAAGCTTCCAAATGCCAACGAGGGAGAAACAGCTGAGAGGCTGAACGCCTTATAAATAAGTAAACCCACCCTAACCTCTCTGTTTACTTCGTGGACTAGATACAGCACTATAACCTTCCCTCACCTGCCATCTTCGCTTAAATATATACAAAAATATGGAAAAACAAACCCTGGGGGCGGGGCTGGCGGGTTAGGGGATGGCTGAAGCATGGAATCTGGTTTTGATTTAAAAAGGGAAATAAATCTCTTATTTTCTACAGACCGTAGTCTCTTCCCTCTCACCCCGCATTTAAGACCAATTAAGGCTACAAATTGTAATTTGCTGGCAAGTCGCGGTTTTGAGACCTCTTTGCTCCAGTTTTCCTTGAAATACAGTACTTTGGCCGGACCAATAGGTCAGTGTTTGGTGAGACAATTTTATTTTTAGTTTTATGAAGTGTGAAAGAATGTTAGGAGATTTTAAATCAGGGGCCTATTATTTTAGACTCAGATTAATGTAGATGCTTGACTCTTAAAATTAAAACTGTTCCTATGCAGTAGTGTTATGAAAAGTATGATTTATCCCTTATTTCGTAATGTAATGGCTTAAATTAGTCATTCAAAGTGCACTGTGACTATCTGGTTGAGGATTTTTCCCCCTAGAGTAAAATCCTATTTTAAGACCATTTTACTGTTGCAAAATTGACTCCATTTGAGCAACTGGGTCTGAAATGCAGTTCTAGGATGCTTAAAACTTCAGGCTGCAGAAGTTGAAGACAAGAAGTAATGGAAAGAACGCCAAATACTGCCATGTAGTCATTAAGAAGCAAGAATTCTTTATACCACTGGTCCACTGCTGGCTGAAGCAGAGCCCACTAGGGCACCATTTTCATGATGGCTAGGAGTGTTGGTGATCACCCACCCTATAGCTTTCTAAGGTCTTGTTACTTGCTTGTTAACTTTAGCTTCATCATTTTCTGTCTATCTTGAAGTGAACCTCAAGACAACAAAAGATAACACAGCTAAGAGAAATAGAATATAGTGTGCCCTGAAGGATCCATTGTAAGAACTTGTTTTTCTGCCTGAGGATATGCCGGTATAACTATTAACTGAGAAATATATAGTGAGAAATTTTAAACAAGATTAGTAGTGTAGTAAAAGTGTAACATTAATACTAACTTCTAACTGCCTAATAAGTCGCAACTAATAACATAGCCAGATAACCTAGCTGTCTCTAATAAAGAGATTTAACCTAATAGCAATGCTTATTACACTGAGAGTATTAGGTTTTAATTTTTTAGGGTCTAATTTGTTTCTCTGGCATGCCGACCTCACATGCCAATTTTCAGAAATTGATAACTTCACTTTTATTCCCTTGTGAATAAATGCCCTTTATCCCCTTAAGAGTCTACTTCCACTTGCCATGCAAATCCTCAAAAAAACAAAAACAAAAACAAATCAATTAGTAAGTTCCTGGAGAAAGAAACTGTCCATTCCTTCTGGCATTTTGTCACAGGGAAAGTAAAGAAGAAAACATTCCCTTTGTTATATGTGTATATTCTTCAGCTCATATAAAATTTTGATGTCATCCTTGGAGGCGTTGGTATCCACGCATTGTATACACACAGCTATGGGAATTGAAAATAAAATATATCATTGGGAACAGAGATTAAATATAGATATTGCATCTCCATCTCCCTTCGCATTGGTCTAAGAAAGCACCACCTTCCCCCATCACCCTTCAAGTCGTTCCTCTAAAAATTCGTCTTGTTTGTAGTTTGTACCCTAGCAGTTACGAATTTTATAAAATAAGGCCTAAACTCAGGAGAAATGAAAAGGCAGCGTCATTCACTTGGTACAAAAAGACGATTGTAGAACATATAGCATGAGTTTCACCTCTGAGGTAAAACGAAATTTAACAATTGAAGTTAAGGAGGAAAATGATGGGTTTTTTTGTTTTGTTTTGCAGAAAATCATACAAAAGCAAATGTGGTTGGAGGGTAGAAGGACTCCAGGAGGCTGCACAGGGTGCTACATTCACACAAACCTTTTCTTTTTGGACTTTGATGAGTCATAATGTGTTCTCTGAACTTGCTTTTCTCTTTCTAGTTTGGTATCAAAAGATAGAAGTCACTTTTTCATGTCTGTATGGCCACATTCACTTGTTATGTAAGTCTGCTTTGGTTACATTCTGTATAGAGTAGATACTGGGTTTAAAACTTGGTATCTGGATACAACACCCTCGTAAAGAAAAATTCCATGCACAACATTAGGAAGCTTCTAGTCCCAACAGACAAACTGTTAATGCTGCCTGAAATGTTGCCTAGCTTCAAAAACGAGCAGGTGAGACCATTTAGGCAGTGAGTATTTCATCTTCAGTAATGGAAACCAGATTTGACAAATTGAATCAGCTGACATTTAATTTAAAGAATAGTTTAGAATTAGCAAGTAAATTTATTACAGAAATAAACACTCCTCTCTCTCCTTTTTTCTTTTTTTTCTTTTTCAGTCAGAGTCTCGCTCTATTGCCCAGGCTGGAGTGCTGTGGCGGGATCTTGGCTCACTGCAACCTCCGCCTCCCAGGTTCAAGGGATTCTCGAACCTCAGCTTCCCGATTAGCTGGGATTACAGGTGCCCACCACCATATCCAGCTAATTTTTGTATTTTTTGTAGAGACAGGGTTTCACCATGTTGGCCAGGCTGATCTGGAACTCCTGAACTCAAGTGATCCACCAGCCTCTGCCTCCCAAAGTGCTAGGATTACAGGCGTGAGTCACTACACCCCGCTCTCTTTTTTTCTAATGGGCATGTTCAATAAATTATGTTTTTCACAATCATTCCCCCAAAATACCACCCCCAGTTCTCTTTATGATTATATCGTTCTTTAGCTTAAAATCCTTTGTCTATTCCCAATCCATTTTACGATAAGTTTCAAACTTCTTGGCATGTTATCCTAGGCTGTGCATAGACAGGTCTCTACCAGCGTTGTTGACCCTGCCACCAAAAATGCCTGGGCTCCGGGAAAACCTGTCTACCGTTTGGTTCCTAAGTGACCACATTGGACATTCTCCCCTCTGACTGAAGTGCAGGTCCTCAACCCACATCCTCAAGACTCAACTATGACCCAGAATCCTTCTAGTGGGCTTCCCTGTTCTCCCCTGGCAGAGGAAGCTGCTTGTCCTACTCTGCTCCCATAGCAACCAGTGTGCGCCTCCATTATAGCACTTATCACTTTGATGCAATTATTTGTTTGGTGTTGTCCTCTAGATGGTTAGTGCCTGGAGGGTGTTTCAATTCATCTTTGAAACCTCAGCAATTAGCCTCATACCTAGCACATTGTATTAAAAAAAAAAAAAAGACAGAAAAACAAACTTTGTTGAAGGAAAGGATGAGAGATAGATAATAAAATTACCTGACTTAGAAAATTTAGCAGGTCTTCACTATTAGTAATTATCATGTTAATGAACAACATCAATAAGTGTTGCGAATCTTTACATTATCTGCCAAGGCTTGAAAAGGCTTGGAAAAGTTTTTGGGTTTTGTTTTGTTTTGTTTTGGGAAGGGGGGATGTGGGAAGATGAGGAGAAGCTACAGCTCTTGTAGTCATAGAAAGAGCACTGACAAGAGGTTTTGTTTATTTTTAAATTAGGCTAGGAGTAACATGAATGCATACATGGCAATTGTTTAATACAGTAGTAATAATTATAATTGCAGCTCCTTTTTATTTCTCTTTTAAATTACGTTCCTGAAGTTGTACAGAGAATTGTACTTACGTTGTATAATCCATTTAACCCTATGAGATCTATGACTTCATCTCCATTTTACAGGTGAGGAAACTGAGAATCAGGAAATAATTTGCCTAAGGCAGGGATCTCCAAAGTGGAGTGACCAAGACAATTTATTGTGATATAGGAAGAACAGAAGAAATTGTTTCTTTTTTCTTTAATAATTGAAAAAAGTAATGATGCAAGGACAAAAAAGAGCTTTATGTATATTTATTATACTCATTGACCCTTGACCCTAGAGTGTTTTACATGGTCCCTAAGTAAACTGGTCACGTGTCATGTAGTGTAGCTGAAGAGTACTGAAAAACAAAAAGCGCCACAGGCAGAGGGGTGATACTGGCACCTTCTGGTTCTTTCATTGTCATTGACATCTCTTTAAGCATTGATATTGCCTTAAGTTTGCAGGTTCCACGTTAAATAAATTCATAAGATTATATCATCTAGTTTTTGTTTGTTTGTTTGTCTTTGTTTTTGTTTTTGTTTTTTGAGACAGATCTCTGTTGCCTAGGCTGGAGTGCAGTGGCATGATCTCGGCTCACTGCAAGCTCCGCCTCCTGGGTTCATGCCATTCTCCTGCCTCAGCCTCCCAAGGACCTGGGACTACAGGCGCCCGCCACCACGCCTGGCTAATTTTTTGTATTTTTTAGTAGAGACGGGGTTTCACCGTGTTAGCCAGGATGGTCTCGATCTCCTGACCTCGTGATCCGCCCACCTCAGCCTCCCAAAGTGCTGGAATTACAGGCGTGAGCCACCGCGCCCCGCCTATATCATCTAGTTTTAACAAATCAAGTCTCTTATTTGGGGAGCACGTGGCTTAAAAAACAATTTCTGTGAAGAAACAGAAGATTGAGATAATATCAATAATATAAGCACAGGTGCAAATCAGGGTCAAATTTGCCAGTTTAACCTCTAAGAACTCTTTTCCAGCCAAATCGAGGAGTAAAACAATGACAGCCTAATTAGATCTAACAAGAAATAGGTCAGGCCGGGTGCTGTGGCTCACGCCTATAATCCCAGCACTTTGGGAGGCCGAGGCCGGCGGATTACCTGAGGTCAGGAGTTCGAGATCAGCCTGGGCAACACGGTGAAACCCCGTCTCTACTAAAAATACAAAATTAGCCGGGCATGGTGACACATGTCTGTAATCCCAGCTACTCAGGAGGCTGAGGCAGGAGAATCGCTTGAACCTGGGAGGCAGAGGATGCAGTGAGCCAAGCTCACGCCATTGCACTCCAGCCTGGGCAACAAGAGTAAATCTCCATCTCACCAAAAAAAAGAAAAGAAAAAAAAGACTCACTCAAAACCACTCAACTACATGGAAACTGAACAACCTGCTCCTGAATGACTACTGGGTACATAACGAAATGGAGGCAGAAATAAAGATGTTCTTTGAAACCGACGAGAACAAAGACACAACATACCAGAATCTCTGGGACACATTTAAAGCAGTGTGTAGAGGGAAATTTATAGCACTAAATGCCCACAAGAGAAAGCAGGAAAGATCCAAAATTGACACCCTAACATCACAATTAAAAGAACTAGAAAAGCAAGAGCAAACACATTCAAAAGCTAGCAGAAGGCAAGAAATAACTAAAATCAGAGCAGAACTGAAGGAAATAGAGACACAAAAAACCCTTCAAAAAATTAATGAATCCAGGAGCTGGTTTTTTCAAAGGATCAACAAAATTGATAGACCGCTAGCAACACTAATAAAGAAGAAAAGAGAGAAGAATCAAATAGACGCAATAAAAAATGATAAAGGGGATATCACCAATCCCACAGAAACACAAACTACCATCAGAGAATACTACAAACACCTCTACGCAAATAAACTAAAAAATCTAGAAGAAATGGATAAATTCCTCGACACATACACTCTCCCAAGACTAAACCAGGAAGAAGTTGAATCTCTGAAAAGACCAATAACAGGCTCTGAAATTGTGGCAATAATCAATAGCTTACCAACCAAAAAGAGTCCAGGACCAGATGGATTCACAGCCGAATTCTACCAGAGGTACAAGGAGGAACTGGTACCATTCCTTCTGAAACTATCAATCAATAGAAAAAGAGGAAATCCTCCCTAACTAATTTTATGAGGCCAGTATCATCCGGATACCAACGCCGGGCAGAGACACAACCAAAAAAAAGAATTTTAGACCAATATCCTTGATGAACTTGATGCAAAAATCCTCAATAAAATACTGGCAAACCGAATCCAGCAGCACATCAAAAAGCTTATCCACCATGATCAAGTGGGCTTCATCCCTGGGATGCAAGGCTGGTTCAATATACGCAAATCAATAGATGTAATCCAGCATATAAACAGAACCAAAGACAAAAACCACATGGTTACCTCAATAGACGCAGAAAAGGCCTTTGACAAAATTCAACAACCCTTCATGCTAAAAACTCTCAATAAATTAGGTATTGACGGGAAGTATCTCAAAATAATAAGAGCTATCTATGACAAACCCACAGCCAATATCATACTGAATGGGCAAAAACTGGAAGCATTCCCTTTGAAAACGGGCACAAGACAGGGATGCCCTCTCTCACCACTCCTATTCAACACAGTGTTGGAAGTTCTGGCCAGGGCAATCAGGCAGGAGAAAGAAATAAAGGGTATTCAATTAGGAAAAGAGGAAGTCAAATTGTCCCTGTTTGCAGATGACATGATTGTATATCTAGAAAACCCCATTGTCTCAGCCCCAAATCTCCTTAAGCTGATAAGCAAATTCAGCAAAGTCTCAGGATACAAAATCAATGTACAAAAATCACAAGCATTCTTATCACCAATAAGAGACAAACAGAGAGCCAAATCATGAGTGAACTCCCATTCACAATTGCTTCAAAGAGAATAAAATACCTAGGAATCCAACTTACAAGGGACGTGAAGGACCTCTTCAAGGAGAACTACAAACGACTGCTCAATGAAAGAAAAGAGGATGCAAACAAATGGAAGAACATTCCATGCTCATGGGTAGGAAGAATCAATAACATGAAAATGGCCATACTGCCCAAGGTAATTTATAGATTCAATGCCATCCTCATCAAGCTATCAATGACTTTCTTCACAGAATTGGAAAAAACTACTTTAAAGTTCATATGGAACCAAAAAAGAGCCTGCATCACCAAGTCAATCCTAAGCCAAAAGAACAAAGCTGCAGGCATCACACTACCTGACTTCAAACTATACTACAAGGCTACAGTAACCAAAACAGCATGGTACTGGTACCAAAACAGAGATATAGATCAATGGAACAGAACAGAGCCCTCAGAAATAACGCCGCATATCTACAACTATCTGATCTTTGACAAACCTGACAAAAACAAGAAATGGGGAAAGGATTCCCTATTTAATAAATGGTGCTGGGAAAACTGGCTAGCCATATGGAGAAAGCTGAAAGTGGATCCCTTCCTTACACCTTATACAAAAATTAATTCAAGATGGATTAAAGACTTAAATGTTAGACCTAAAACCATAAAAACCCTAGAAGAAAACCTAGGCATTACCATTCAGGATATAGGCATGGGCAAGGATTTCATGTCTAAAACACCAAAAGCAATGGCAACAAAAGCCAAAATTGACAAATGGGATCTAACTAAACTAAAGAGCTTCTGCACAGCAAAAGAAACTACCATCAGAGTGAACAGGCAACCTACAAAATGGGAGAAAATTTTCACAACCTACTCATCTGACAAAGGGCTAATATCCAGAATCTACAATGAACTCCAACAAATTTACAAGAAAAAAACAAACAACCCCATCAAAAAGTGGGCAAAGGACATGAACAGACACTTCTCAAAAGAAGACATTTATGCAGCCAAAACACACATGAAAAAATGCTCACCATCACTGGCCATCAGAGAAATGCAAATCAAAACCACAATGAGATACCATCTCACACCAGTTAGAATGGCAATCATTAAAAAGTCAGGAAACAACAGGTGCTGGAGAGGATGTGGAGAAATAGGAACACTTTTACACTGTTGGTGGGACTGTAAACTAGTTCAACCACTGTGGAAGTCAGTGTGGCGATTCCTCAGGGATCTAGAAGTAGGAATACCATTTGACCCAGCCATCCCATTACTGGGTATATACCCAAAGGACTATAAATCATGCTGCTACAAAGACACATGCACACGCATGTTTATTGCGGCACTATTCACAATAGCAAAGACTTGGAACCAACCCAAATGTCCAACAACGATAGACTGGATTAAGCAAATGTGGCACATATACACCATGGAATACTATGCAGCCATAAAAAATGATGAGTTCATGTCCTTTGTAGGGACATGGATGAAATTGGAAATCATCATTCTCAGTAAACTATCGCAAGGACAAAAAACCAAACACCGCATATTCTCACTCATAGGTGGGATTGAACAATGAGAACACATGGACACAGGAAGGGGAACATCACACTCTGGGGACAGTTGTGGGGTGGGGGGAGGAGGGAGGGATAGCATTAGGAGATACACCTAATGCTAAATGACGAGTTAATGGGTGCAGCACACCAGCATGGCACATGTATACATATGTAACTAACCTGCACATTGCGCACATGTACCCTAAAACTGAAAGTATAATAGTAATAAAATAAAAAAAAAATAAAAAAGAAAAAATAAAAATAAAAAAAGAAATAGGTCAAAAACATTCACAGTTTTCCAGGATTTGGATTTATATTAACTTTCATGAATGATTAATTCTGATCTAAGCATGTATTTTTCCTTGAGATACTATTGATGGTATGATAGCATGATTAGCAAGATAATTGGAAATTTTCTATTCATCTTATTCTTTTACAATTTTTATTCTGTGTATGTTTTATAATGCACATAATATATTACTAATGAATACATGTGTTATGAATAAATATACATAAATCATGCTCTTTTTTTTTTTTTTTTGCTTTTTAACTGTAAGGGGGATGTGATTAAACAACTTGGAGATGACTAAATGATGAAGTCAGAATTCTTAACTGAGCTTGGTAGAACTCCAGACTCAGAGTAATCTGTGTTGCTCATGTAAAAACTACCCCAAAATTTGTCATCAGTACAGGGTTCTTAATCCATGATGGAGGGTTGATGGGGGTGGAATACAAATGATCTTTGGAACATCTAAGAATCCCCTGCAACTGTGTTCAAAATTCTAGGATCATGTTAATGTATGCTTTCTGCAGACAGAGTCTGTACATTTCATCAGATTCTCAAGGGGATCTTCCCGGAAAGGGGTAAGAATCATTGACCCAGAGGTATCAGCAGCCTCAATAACCTAGGATAATTTTCTGATAAGAAATTAATCCTCTCCATAACTTTTATAAAACTATGTGTGCACATTTTATATATCCAAACATATCTACCCTTTAAAATCCTAATTCAGTGTTTCTTTAGGTAAACCAAATGCATTCTAACTGCCCAAAGAAGGACTACATTTGTCTCCAGAGACGGGCTTTCTGAGGATAAGTTTATTCTAAAGCATTTCCTCAACAATACTGCATTATATATTGTTGACTAGACTAGAAAGAATTTTTTGTGTTGTCATCAATATGTCTTTGAGGTTTTGACACATTTTTGGGCAGTTATACATGAGGAATCAGAAGATGAATTCAGGTTCTCAAATTTTCTGTCGTAAATTGTTCAGATATTTTCACTTTTGTTTGGCCATTGTACCTGCTGCCCTTTGTTCTGTGCTGTGCTTCCCTGATGGATAATGTGCTTTGGTACCAATGTAACACTGTAGCTTACCTCTAAGCCCCTCAGCTAAATCCATGTATTCATCTCCCATGCTGTTATATGATATTTTATTACAGTATTTTACTTTTTGACCACCTTCAGCTGTTATTGGGCTTATCTTTTCAGTTACTATTCATTGCTTTTTGTTGGTGTGTGACCCTTTTCCAGCTTGGCTTATGTTATGTCACCCACCAGATTCTTACTTCAAGTTCAGTACACAAAAGCACAATTCACTATTGTCTTTTTTCAATCCTGTTTTCTACACTTGAAGTTCTATGTAAATTCAAGAGATGAGTAGAAAATAAGCCAGGAATATATCAAAGCAGATACAACTATTGAAATTACATTAGATGACTCTTTAAAAACCCAAAATAAATATTCTGCTTTGGAGAAAAATAAAGTTAGTTTCTCTACAGGTAGGGACAAAATACATTCCACAACGGTATGACTTCATTTTAGTTTTCAATGGTGTTACCAGCCAGAAAGTGATGAATATATAAAACAAATATAAGAAGTTTCAGGAAAGGGTTGCAAACATCTGGATTCTGCATGGGGCAAGGTTTAATGCTGGGCAGGAAACTTTTATCTCCTCTCCAGATAAACTCAACTGAACAGTCACTGACTTCAGTGAGTGTTGGGCATAAAGGAAAAGCTCACACTGGATCTGGAACTGTGCATATTCAATTGCTTATCTTACCAGAGACATTGTGATACCTGTTGAAATTTTATTATTAAGAAGACTATTTGGTACCTTTCAATAGTAGACTTTCCTTAAATATGGGGGAAAACAAGGAATTCTCTGACCAGATTAAAAACATCACAATATACAACCTTTTTGGTGGTTGTTTAATACTTAGGACTTAGGGTTTGAGGGTATATTTGAATCTTAAAGAGGTTGACCTCACCCTTTACCTATATTTTATTAAAATACTTTAAAAATATATCCACTTATCAGGGGTGGATTTTATGATAACATTTATCAACTGACATTACCTGTAGCCACAGTTACCTAATATTCTGCAGTTCTCTTGGCCCATATCAATGTCAATTATGTTCCCAAGAACTTAAGACCAGAATGTTGAGCTATTATTTCTAATGCTAACATAATAAATAACTACTTACTAATTGAGGAAAATAATAGTGAAAGCATAATTTAATGTTCTAAATAAATGACTATTCTTTTAAACAGCCTTCAAATGCTATCATCACTGGTCTTTAAGCTATTACAGACTATATATCAGTCTTACTTAAAACGGTACCATTGAAAGTTCTTATAATAACCACTGGTTTAAAAAATGCATATCAATCTCAGAACCTCTGGTTCCATGCATAAAGTAAACATAATACACTGGAACACATGTTTGAATGGATTACCCAAGATCACCCACTGAGATTAGAATGGTGGCGTCCACATTCCCAGTCAGTAAACCACTTACTATATAACAGTTTCCCTTAAAAGAAGAAAAATGTCTCCAAGATCATGTTCTGCAACTCAGTGATAGCCATCAGTGATCAACTAAAGAAATGGGCTCAGCACCATCCATTGCATGCTAATGTGCAAACTTTTATTAACTGCTCAAAGTTAGAAATGTATTATGTATCATGACCTGTTATACACATACTTATACAGTGAATTGTATCAGTCAGGGTCCAACCAGCAAAACAGAAGGAATTTAATTCAGGGAATTGGTTACATAGATGATAAAGAGCTGAGAACTTAAATAAAGAATTGAGTAGCCACAGTAAGATGTCAGTTATCCCCTCTAGGCTTTGAGAAACCAAGAGGTAATTAATGAAGCCCAGAGACCAGAGTCTCCTGGTGAAACCTGAAACCATAATGATTCTCAGAGCGATGGAGATCCAACTGTTGGTAGAGATGCAGCTAGAGGCAGAAAGAGAAGAGAACACTCCGCTTGAAAAGCTCCAAGATGGTTATCTTCTAACTTAATATGTCCTCAGAGTTCAGGACAAAGGGCACACTCAATGAATATTTATTAATGATGATGATGGTGCCCATTGTCAGCACAGCTGTTCTGCTTTCTATGATAATGAGAAAGCATTAAGGAGAAAATTCACTCCAGTCCTCCTTAAATGCTGCCAAAAGTCCCGCAAGATTCACATACATCCTACTCAATATCATAGACATAATCAGTGTTGGAAGGAAGGAAAGGAGGAAGGGAGGAAAGGAGGAAGGGAGGGAGGAAGGGAGGGAGGAAGGGAGGGAGGAAGGGAGGGAGGAAGGGAGGGAGGGAGGAAGGGAGGGAGGAAACAAGGGAGGGAGGAAGGGAGGAAGGAAGGAAGGAAGGAGAAAAAAGGAAAGAAAAGAGGGAAAGAAGGAAAGAAAAGAGGGAGGGTAGGAGACAGGGAGGGAGGGAAGGAAAAGAGAAGGGAAGGGAAGGAGAAAGAAGAAGAAAGGAAAAGGAAAGAAAGAAAGGAATGAAAAGAATCAAGGCTTATTTTGCATTTTCACATAATATATTTTATTTATGATATAGCAGAGATAAATGTGAAGCATTCTATTATGAAATGTCTTGAGACTCAGACAGCTTTAACAGTGAGTAGCAGACAAGTCCAAATTGGGACCCAGGCTTTGTAAATCTAGCCAATGCATTTTAGTCATATCATAAGCAGTGTAACATGATGACTGAAAGCTTGGGCTCCCAGGTGGTGTTGCCTAGGATAAAATTTCAACTCCACCAACTACTAGTTGCATGATTATGGGCAAATCACTCAATTTTTCTGTGCCCCAGTTTACCCATCTGTGAACGAAGGCAATAGCAGTTTTGTTCTGGAAGATGTTTAACGAACGGCTCTCACCCTAAAGTCTCTGATTTGTAGCATATTTTAATTTCCATGATGTAAGTACTGCCACAATGGCTGATTTCAAGCTACCAACAGGCTCACAAAATTCCTGAAAGTGTAACAATTGGTCTTACGGATATCTTCCTTACAGGGTTGCTGTGAATATTACATGAGTTTGTACATACAAAGCACTTAGGACTGGCCTTGGCACATGATACACTTAGTCTGATAAATATTCACTATTTTCGTTATACCATTTTAGCTTGCTTTCTTGTATGGAAATGGAGGATAGAAATAGTATTATTGAAAAAAGCAGTTGCCTTGCTTTTAGTTCATTTCAGCCCCTTCCTAATCACATGCTTTGTGTTCACTACTGCCAAGCAGCCCCATTGACTTATTTGAATTTTCTTTCCTTTTCCTTAATTCATTTTTTTTTTTTTTTGGAGCATTCTAAGAATCAGAGGACTGGCTTAAAGCCACATACCAGGAAAAAAAAAAAAGGAGTTATAGAAAGTAAGAATAATCCCAACTGAATAATTTTCCCTGAATAATCATTTTAGGAAAGACTTAAGTACTACCTCAAATAACTAGATATAAAAATTTGTTTGGATACAATTACTTTTTTCCCCATTTTGAGGAAGACTATGAATTGTACTCCACCTAGCCTCTTTTCAAAATAATTGTATTCTCTGGTGTTCTTCTGACACAAAATAAGTAAGAATTTTCATTAAAAAGAATCTCAAAATATATTAATCTGGACAATGTGACTTTCTGCTTTTTGGTTTCTGTGGGCATATCCATGACTTCCACTTACAAAATATCTGCTTATGAATATTATAATTTGCTGGGTGTATCCTCAGAACTAACACTTAGGCAATAAACATTGGATACCTATGGAAAACATGGTGTTTTTCAATAAAATGTTGGCCAGTCAATAGCTCTGTTCACCAGCTAAAAACCCCAGACCCCAGCACGTTTCTGTAGAATATCTTGCTCCTTCTTGCTCAGATGTTTTGTCACTCCTTTGTTTTACAACTTTTGAATTCACCATTTCCTTCTCCCACTTATAAAATGGTTTGTAACTTTGCTTTTGTGAACTTCCTGCCGTTCTAAGCCACTTTCTTTGTTGTTCCTTTCCTCATGTTGCTATTTGTTACTTCCGTTCAACAGCTAGGGAGTCTTTTAATTACCAAGTGCCTCCTTTTATCATTGGAAGAATGGAAGAGACATTGAAAAGTTGAGTCTACAATCCCATGCAAGCCACCTGCTTGAATCCTCCCTCTCTAGAGAAAACAGAAGTCTCTTCCAATCTTCTCCCTCCCATGTCTCCCCCTCCCCTACAACAACCCTGGCAATCACCTTTCCATTTTCTGTCTCAGTGATTTTGACTGCTCTAGGTATGTCACATAAGTGGAATCATAGAGTATTTGTCTTTCTGTGAGTGGATTATTTCACTGAGCATTATCCCCTCAAGTTTCTTGCATATTGTAGCATATGACAGGATTTTCTTCCTTTTTAAGGCTGAATAACATTCCATTTTATGTATATACAACCTTGTGCTTTCCTCTTCATCTGTTAATAAATACTTGGGTTGCTTTCATTTTTTGGCAATTGCACATAATGCTGCTGCTGTGAACACAGGTTTACAGATATCTGTTCTGGTTCCTGCTATCAATTCTTTTGGGTATAAACCTGGAAGTGAAATCTCTGGATCATATCATAATTCTATTTTCAATGTTTTGAGGAACTGCCATACTGTTTTTCATAATGATCATACCACTATATATTCCTACCTCCAGCACACAAGGGTTCCCAATTTCACCACATCCTTTCAGCACTTGTTATTTTCTGGTTTCTGGTTTTTATTTTTTTAATTGATAGTAGCCATTCTAATGGGTATGAGATGGTATCATCTACCATTTTTATATTACTGATCTTTGTTAAAAACTGGAATGTTTTTAAGCAGACAGCTAAATGTCAAATTTCTGTCATTCACCATGTTGATCCTATGCTCATAATTTTCAAAATCCCTTGAATTTTGGTTGTAACTGCCGTTTTCATTTTTGTGCTAAGGCACATGACTTGGTTTCCAAGACCAAATCAGAGACTGTAAAATCTACTTGAATTCTGTGATGTGCTTGTTAATAACATCTCTCCACTTTTTCCATGGTAAATGCCATCCTGCAGGACCGTCTAGGCTTGGTAACACTTCTCCAGCTGGAGGGCAGTAGGCCACTTCTCCCTGCACAATTCAACTGCTTATGGTTGACCTTTCTATTTCCTTTCTGTCAGCTTTATTGAGGTATAATATATACTTAAGTGTAAAATGTGATGAGTTCTGACAAATCTATGGAGTATTGAAACCACCACCAAGGTCATGATACAGAATGTTTTAAGGGGTTATTATTTGACTTCTCGGCCTTAATTAATTCAACAAAACAGAAACCTGGTATATATACACTATTATTAACAGTAGTATAAACTACTCTTCACAGGTAATAAACAATATCACTCCCATATCTTTATCCTTGTCCTGTTATTGCTAAAAGATTCTTTAGAACACAAAAGGAAGATAGAAAAGGTGTGGAAAGGAGCCAGTAGGAGAGTACAGGAGAGAAGGGAAGAGAGAAGGAAATAGTATGTTTATTCTAAGTTAACATAATTAAATAAGAATAACACTAGACTATTATTAAGATTTTGTTTTTTCCTCCTCCTGTAGTAAATGGCTATATCTGTGTGGTCTGAATAATTTATCTTTCACAAGACAGTTTTTTTTTTTTTGCCTAACATTGTGCCTATAGACTCGTAAGTAGGTTAGTTACTTGCTTGCTTGCTTCCTTCTTTTCTTTTTGTTTCTTTTCAGAGATGCTACTCTCTGAAATGTGGTTATTTACTTATTCTTGATTAACAATTTACTTTGAAATGTCATTTCTCAATGGAGGAGCGTTTACACTGATCACATCAAATTCACTTATTTTCTATGAGTTTTATTTTTTATTCAACAAATACATGACTGAGCATTTACTCTGCACAGGATATTCCATTATTCTTTCAGGAATTTTATTTTACATCCAACAAACTCTTCACTTAGCATTTACTATGTATCAGGCAAGTCTTTCTCTTATCTTGCTTAGAGCTAAATTAGAAACTAAGTTTTTTCCTTTTCCTGCACTATCTAGGATGGCTTTTTCTATATTTAGGCCACAACTTTATGTAGCATTTGTTAACATTTTCCCTCTACACAAATAGCATTGTGTTCTTTAGTTCAAGCAAGGCTTGGAATTTGTCAGACTTTTTCCAGTTTTCTTCGGAGCTTATTATTTGCCTTTATGTGTTTTGGAATTTTGCTTTAATTGTTTTAATTAGAGGTCTGTTAAGCTACCTTGGACTCTATATTTAAAGACTTCTATCCCAAATCTCTTTGTCTACATATAACTCAATCACATCCTCCATATCCTGGCACTTCTGAAGTTTCCATCTTGGGACCTGATTCTAATACTAAAATGATGCCTTGTCCATTCTGATGCTTGAGTCTCCAATATCCAGTTTCCCCTGAAATCCCAATAGTTCTTTGTGTGTAATAGGTGACCAGTATTGACTTATCTTACAGAATTTTAAAAGTCAAAAGAACTTTATGGATCAAAAACATAGGGGTAAATTTTCATGATCTTGAATTTGGCAATGGTTTCTTATGTATGACACAAAAAGCACAAGCAACGAAAGAAAAAAGGAATAAATGGGACTTCATCAAAATTAAACGTATTTATGCTTCAAAGGACACTATCAAGAAAGTGAAAAGAGAGTGCACAGAATAGGAGACAATATTTGCAAATCATATATCTGATAAGAGCCTAGTATCCAGAATATAAAAGAACTCTTACTACTCAATAACAAAAAGACAAAAACAACCCACTTAAAAAATAGGCAAAGAAATTGAATAGACATTTTTCCAAAGAAGGTATATAAGATGATAGTGGTGATGATGGTATCAAGGCTTTTCAAAAGAAGCAACTGAGCAAGAGCCTTAGTGGATTGATTGATCCATTGTTTAAAAATTTTTTTGAGTGCCCCTTTTGTGACTGGCACTGTGCTACACTAGGAATTCAATGATAGACAGAAACAGATGCTGTTCATCTTTCATGAAACTTGATTTTGGGATGGAGATAGACACTAACCAAGTCATCAACCAACTGCAGACTGAGGTGAATTCTATGAAGTAAAGAAATACTTTCTATAAAAATGCAAAGTAAAGAAACTTAGTCTAGACTAAGGTTCAGGGAAGGCTTGCATCTCGGAGCAATTTTTGAGCTGAGATCTGTGGAACGGGTAGGAGAGCTGGGCAAGCAATCTAAGAAGACAGATCAGCATGTGCAAAACCTATGGCAGAGGAAACATGACATTCAAGGGCATTCAAGGACATGCAATATAAGGTAGTTGTGGTTGGAGCAAGCTGCATAAAGAGGAGATGAGGCTGGAGAGACAACCAGGGCCTGGTAGGGCCCCCTACATAGGCCCTGATAAGGATATTGCTCTTTATCCTATGGGTGATAGGAGTAGGGATGGATAATGGTTATCTTTATCCTAGTAGTCAAGAATGGACTGGAAGGGGCAAGAGTGGATATGGAGTGAAGTAGAAGTTAGGAAGCGTTTGCAGTAACAGATGATGGTGTATTTGAGAGGTGGTGATAGAGATGGGGAGAACTTCAGTAGACCTCTAGAACAGGAGTAGAGTTGAAAAAGGAAAGGGAAAGTCTGGCCCAGGCAGACCAACACCATGCACAGAGACATGGAGGCATTAAAGCATGAAGCAGAAGTTGAGTTTGGTGAATCCTTAGGTCACTATGGCAGGATCCATGGAAAGGCCATGGGAAGGTGTTGGAGCAGTCTACAGGAATCAGATCACCGTGGAGCTCATTGGCAAGTTTGGACCTTATCTTGGTGGACATGGGAAATTGTAAAGCCATTTAAAAAGGGAAATGTGACTACCAGATTCACATTTTACAAAGATTATTCCAGGGTTGGCAGAGAACAGATTTAAGAAGAGTAAATAGAAGGTAATCTTGAGTATTAAACCAGGAAGCTGGATAGGGGTCGGTTGCAACTGCTCAACCTGAGAACTAGTGAGGATCTGGACCACACAGTATCATGAGGATGGGAGAATAAGATGCATGTAATACTACTTCTGAGACAGGACCAATTGGTAATCACAATAGTTGTGATTTGTTAAGCCCATGGCACATGTATAACCCCAGTATCTTCTCACCTACTGTCTCATGGGTCCTTGCCTGCTTAGTGGCTATGGCACTAAACAAATAAAAAGACGCCATTGGAACAGAGTCTCTGACAACATTCTGCTTCCAGAAGTTCCCCTCATTTTGTTGTGACACTGTCACAACAAAGTGACAGTGTCACTTTGTTTAGTTTAAGGAGAACCTTAGTTTAAGGAGAACCACAACAAAAAGGTGGTTCTCCTTAAAGAACCACCAGTTCTTTAAGGAGAGGGATGATGTTTTATTTCCAATTTCATGTCCCACCTCTGTTGCCATGTTTGCCTCAAAGAAGAGGTTCAATAAATACTTGAATAAAGTATATGACTTTAAAAGGCTTATTTCTCAGTGTACCTGCCACACTGCTAACATCAAGGGGTAAAAATAAACACATGTTAGAGAATTATGAAACTCTGAAGACCTCCCTGCCTAACTTGCTGATGTCTTAGCTGTTTTTTAAGACAAAACATTGCCCTCATTCTGCTCATGCGCATAAAAATCTGTCATTCTTATCACCAAGGTGTGTCGGTTTTGACTGATGTTCCACTGTCAGATCTGTTGTAATGTGCACAGTGGGGTAAACCAATATGTGTTTTAAATGAATTTAAAAAGCTATCTTAAGCTCAAAACACCTATGAAGAGACTGTCACATCAACATTCAAGAAAAATGGGCCCAAAAGTTTATTTGAACTTGTCTTTCAAGTTGTGTCAACTCCATCTCAAGGGTTCTACAATAAAATAAAGGATGTCCTTTTTTCTCACAATGTACCTGGCTTATCTGATATAAATTCTATTTATTAGACCTCCTATCTTCAATGATGTAAACAGATCCCATTGGAAAATCTGGTTCTGAGACTGCTTGCTCAGAAAATTTTAGTCTCAGAGAACTTTTAGTCAAGACATAATTCCCAAAAGGCAAGGCTTTGAAGATATTGGGGATAGGGATAAAGCAATTAGGCTAGTAATTCAGAGATTAGAACTTACATTACCAGTGTTTAAAGCTTAATAAAGGCTTTAACAAAGAATAGTTAGATAAGTCTCAGAAAGGAATCAGAGCAAAAGAAAAAAGTTTATTTGATGTGTGAACACTAAATAGTCTCTAATACACATTGGTATGCGTATAAAATTTATACATACATATCAGCCAGTTTGGTCTGCTAATTATGATACAAAAATATGGAAGAAAGGTCGTAAAATTTCTTTTAGAACTAATTTGTACAATCCAAGAGATACATGCTAACATTGTCACATGGCAAAACCTCCTAGAGCTGTAGGATTATTATTTCCCTTCATGATCTAAGGCTACTTTCAAATTAGTTGGCCTTCCTGTTGTTGATTTAGGAGATAGAAATGGGAGAGTATGGTAGGGATAACTGTCCAGAGAGGAGTAGGCAGAGAAAAGACTCAGGTAATGTATTGGACGACATGTAGTATTGTGTCCTGGGCTGTGTTAGTAAGGAATCTTGTCTTCTGTCTTCCAATTAGTAGGAGCGAGAACTCAGCCACCAACAGGAACTCTGCGGGTGGTGGAGACAGTGGGGTCAGGGTATCTGTTCTCCTGGTTGAGCTTCCAGGCAGCATGCCTCCTCCCGAGGCCACAGTTTTTCTGGAGGCAGGCGAGGGGGTGTCATCTTGTATCATCACTTGCCCTGGGTTCTGATACCTGCTCCTTTCTCACTCTCTCACGCCTACAGCTGCTAATGGTTCTCCACCATTGCTATCCTTGAAATGCTTGCAGTGGTGAACAACTACTCTGTTGATTTCCCTGAACTCTGCCCATACCTTTGCAAATGTCCTTTCATTAGCATGCCTCAAACCCTTTTGAATGTACCGGCTGCTTTTTGCTTGGAATTCTGACTGACGCAATTGTCTTCTAACATAAATGGAGCATTAAGCTCTAACAAGGTGATCTTGGAAAATCCCAAGGAGATAAGGTAACAATTTTTACTGACCTCTTCCTTTGGCCTTAGTAATAAAATAAAATGAATGTTTAAAATATAATCTGTGGTTAATTATTGATGGAATAATGTTATCCTAATTACTGCCTGCTCTTTTCTGGTAAGCCCAGCTCCTCAATTAACTATAAACAAAATTATGAAACAACTTTATGAATTAAGTATTGAACGTGTTACATTTGAGATCCCTGATGGACAGTCTAGTGGTAATACTTTCTAAGTGTTAAAGATGAAATTGTTTGTCCCTGAGGCAGTGAGTTCCACACTGCAGGCAATGTCCAAGCACCAGCTGGAAAAGCAATGAATCACTTGTTGAGCTTGCTGATTTTAAGGTCTTTTCTAATATGTACTTTTATGATTTTAAGTTATAATATTTTATCACCATAATATTTATTATGAAAATGTTGGCTATTCAGTTGGATATTTTAATAAAATGGTACATGAACAATACACACACAGATATTTAAGCACAAAAATCTTAAAGAATATTCCTATCTTCAGTATGACATGGTGGAAACTCTGGTCTCTGGAGAGAGCTAAAGCTCTGACTCAGTGCCAGTTCTCAACAAAAAGCTGTATGTCCTGTGGAAGTTACCTAACATCTCTGAGTCTCGGTTTTCTCACATTTTTCTCATAAAGCAATGGTGAAAATTCAATGAGCTAACATCTAGGACAAATTTAGGTACTCAATAAAGGTTTCACATTCACCATTAAACTGTTCTTCCTGTTATGTTAATTAATAGTGCAAAGATAAATAAGAGTGTGTTTAAGAATTCTTTTTTAAATTGAAAAACCACAAAGTAATGATCAACGCGTCTACTTTAGCATCTCACAACACGACATGACCTGGCAAATACATTGTTTAAGAAGGAGTCTTTCTCGAGAGAGCTGATATTTTAAAATACTAGAAACAAATTCTCTTTACATAGTGCTGCTATCCACCTTATAGCCATTTTGTACTTAAAGCATCAAAACACTGTAAGTCAGGCACTATTATCTCTATTTATAAAGGAAGGAATTTATAAGGGCAGATAACCTCACTCATTATCCTATAGGAAGTAGTCTTTCCAGTAACTCATCTGGACATTTTACTCTGGTTGAGAAAACAAGATGAAAAAGTTTAAAAAATTAAAAAAATCAAATTACATATGGCAGCATAGACATGCTACATGAGTTAAGCCAACTCATTTCTAAGTACAATTAAGAATTTGTGGGGCAGGAAAATCTCCCTGCCCCACAAATTCTTGGGTGGAATATTCTGGCAATAAGATAAACATGTAGTCTTTAGGTTCGGCAGAAACGTAACCAAATCCTGGCTGTTTCATATCCAAGTTGTGTCACTTTGGACAAACTCTTCAGCTTTCTATGCCTCAACTCCCTCATCTGCCAAACGGAGGTTAAAATAGAACCTACCCATTGGGTTATTATGAGGTTTAAATGAAATAATCTAGTTAAAGTGCTTATTAAAGCCCCTCCTGCAGAGAAAAAGTTTAATAAATAGAACTGTTATTATTACAAGACAAAGCAACAGAGTCCCACTGGAGAGCTAATTTGCTGAGAGCCACAGAGCTGGTTATTGACAAAGAAGAGACTGGAGCCTAGTTCCTGTCCAGTGTCCTTTAGCTATGAATGAACCATCGCTTAATTAGGTTTTGAAACATAGGTGATAAGAACTTCAGCTAAAAGAAAGAATGAGGGCTAGATAATGTGCTATCTATCTATCTGCAATCTACGGACGTTGCTTTTCTCAGAAGCAGACACGTCACAAGTACCTATGCAGAAAACATAAATAAATCACATTCCTTCCAAATGTTCTTGCCTTCCTCCTCTGTGGGAGACTGCCTCACAGTTAAACACCTTATAACATGGCTCACTTGTGATTTCAGTGACCAAATTCCCTTCGACAGGTATAAAAAGGCACAGGCTTAGAACACATTTGGCTCTTACCGTGACTAATGCCACAGTGAGGCCTCAGTGTAGACAGTTCTGGCGGGACAGAAATGGATGCGGAGATTAAAGAACCAAAGTAAAGGCTGCCATCATCTTCGAGACTAGCCTGTGCTCAGTTTTATACACACTCCTTAACTATTTTGAGTCATCAGGGACTTATCACTCTCAGCCTCAATTAAGAAAGCATTTTTCTAGTCACATGTTGTAACCAGGAGAACAGTAGCCTTACAACCAGTTACCATAACATCCTTGGCTAATAGGACAGGCTCTTTAACAATGCATTAAGGCTGAATGAATTTGGGCAATCGAGAATAAAATAATAGTGAAACTTTAAAGAAGAGTGTGCTTAAGATGATTCTTCACACTTTTCTCTGATTAGTTTTCTTCTGTCAGAAGTATTTGTTGTTCATTGCCTTTTAAAAATCATTTCACATGGATCCTAGTCAATTGCAGTGAGCACAAGTTGACCCAAAGTCTTTATTAGGCTCTTGCAGCGCCATCTTCCTGATTTTTCTTGGAATAAAAGTAGAGCCTCCCTGGGTTTAGAAACTGCTTTTCTGGTTAATGAGGACTGAACAGTTTTTATTCCTAATTACGGTAGTCCCTTTTATAATGTCATGTTTCTAGAAGCGATTGGAACATTTGCATCTTTAAACACCAAGCCAGCAAAAACAGTTGTAGCATATATTAAACTCTGAGTAATTATAATATTCTATTTAATTCTTTCAGACTGGGAGAGAGACTTCCACATGAACTGTCTGCAGATTCCCAGAGAGTAACAGAGGAGAACTTTCCAGTACAATGTTCATGAGAAAGCTGCAGTTCTGAGGATCTGCATATTAACACAAGTGATGCAAGAGCCTAGGAGATGCCTTTCTCAGCCCTATCAGCTTGAGGAATCTATTCATTCCTCCTCTTTCTTAAAGAATAAGGCGGCCTCCTGCTGCTTCTCTGTTAAACATAAGGAATTTAAAACTCACCAGTTTAGAGGGCCTTGCTTAGATTATATGTCTGGATTTTAGCCAATGTATATGGTGTTGATATGGAACTTTCAAAGTATATTAGCCAGCAACATTCCTCTGCTGATTAATCCTTTTTGGGTGATTCTGCATACTCAGTTTGTATCCTTCTAGTTGGTTCTTCTCTGTTTTTACTTTATTCCAGTTACTTAACTTCACCTTTAAAACCAGGAGGAGTTTGGTAGTCACTTTTCCCCTTTAGCAAATATGATGGGTAGTAGCTGCCATCTCAACAATAGTGACAAAAGACAGAAGGAAACGATATATCCTCCCTTCACCTTGAGTCACTTTCCGTGCTAATTCAGGCAAGACTTACTTTTAGGAAGAGGCCAGCATGGTATGACACTTTAGCTTCATGCCCAGCATTGCTACCTCTGTCATCTTTGAATCTCGACTTCCACATCTGTAAAATGGATAAGTCTCTGTAAAGATCGAGAGATAACACATACAAAGCACCAAGCTTGGTACACAGAGAAATGCTTGCGACACGTTAGTTGCCTTTCCCTTTCATTTTAAGGTGGTCAGATAGATCACTTAAAAGTCTGCTTAGGAAAGAAAATTTGCAGTGGAAACCTCAAAAATTGTTAACCAGTGAAATGTTCTTTGGTATGTAATTACAGAAAATTGGATAATATTCTAAATATGAAACTTGTTTCATGTAATTAACCTGAGGCCTTTTAGGCAACAGGTGGCAAAAATAGCCTATATAAGGAATGTATGATCCAGCAAGAGATTAGCATCGGCCTACTTACCACCAGGGGACAATATCAGGCTATAATTATGGTGTAAATGCTACTTACGAAATACTGGCCTCGGTGACGTCAGACCCCAAAAGAGGTATGCGGTAGTTTTTTTTCCAGTAGCATCCAAAGAGGGGGCATAGTGTGGTGGAAAGAATATTGGCCTTAGACTCCACGTCCTGTTACCTACTTGCTAATTAAACATCTCTGAAACTGAGTTTTTTGTGTGTGTGTGTTTAATCTGTAAAATGTGAAAGGGAATTTTTAATTGCTTTTCAGGATGATTTGAAGTGGAGATTATCAAACTTCTATGTGTGCACAAAGCACCTGAAGACCTTGTTGTAATGCAATCTGGTTCAGGAGGCTTGCAGCGGAGCCTGAGATTCTGCATTTCCAATAACTCCCAGGAAATGCTAGTGCTGCTGGTTTGAGGACCACATTTGAGAAGCAAAGGTTTAGAGGATTATATGAGATATTATATATGTAAAAAGGACTTGTAGACTCTTGGGTACAACAGATAGAAGGGAATGTCATTAATAGCAGTATTCACACACAGTATTCAACTTAGAATGAAAGGATGTGAAAGTCAGTAGAGTTACATATTTTCTCTAATATCTATTTTCTCTAATATGTAACACTACTGACTTTCACATCCTTTCATTCTTCTTTTCAGTGCTTCTAGCAGTACCTGTTCAATAATTAATTTATTTTATTTTATCCCATTTACTTTAACTTCACCCTTAAAACCAGGAGGAGTTTGGTAATCACTATTCCCCTTTAGCAAATATGATGGGTAATAGCTGCCATCTCAACAATGGTGACAAAAGACAGAAGGAAATGATATATCCTCCCTTCACCTTGAGTCACTTTCCATGCTCTTCTTTTCAGTGCTTCTAGCAGTACCTGTTCAATAATTAATTTTTTCGTGTAGTTAAGATGGGACCTATGGAATATACCATGCTTTGCACAACATAGATATTGGAAAGAAGAAAAGGAGGGATAAAGGGAAGGAGGAAGGAAGGGTGAAAGGATAAAAATACATAGTGTTTAATGGTATAGATGGATCTCTCCTTTTAGAGAAAAGGGAATGTGATAGAAGAAATGAAGACAGCCCATTAACATATTACATTGAATATTTGAGGACAGTCGTAAGTAAAGACAGATTAAAGATATTTACATTGATGATGGGGGAACTTAGGGATGGTATTGTGAATAGATATGGCTTGATAAATTCCAGAAACTACCTGTGATGTCGCATCTGTCTATATCAGGGGTCCCCAGTCCCCAGGTCACGAACCAGTACTGGTCGGTGGCCTGTTAGGAACCAGGCCACACATCAGGAGGGGAGCTGCAGGTGAGTGAGCATTACCACCTGAGCACCACCTCCTGTAGGATCAGCAGCAGCATTAGATTCCCATAGGAGTGCAAACCCTATTGTGAACTGCACATGTGAGGGATCTAGTTGTTCACTCCTTATGAGAATCTAACCAATGCTGGATGATCTGAGGTGGAACAGTTTCATCCCGAAACCATCCCCACCCTGCCATCCTGGTCCATGGAAAAACTGTCTTCCATAAAACTGGTTGGTCCCTGATGCCAAACGGGTTGGGGACTGCTGGTATGCTATATCTACTCAAAGACCCCTGGAAGACATACAAAAACATGGAGAAAATATTTTTGTTAAAAACATTACTTTTAGATCTGAATCCAAGACCACGGACCTTATCTATGAGTGAACAGCATTTATTGAGCACTCCCTGTGTGCACAACATGATACCAAGTACCCTTCCTTTTTCCACGGAACTCAACTTCATGATTGTGCCACTGCACAGCCAAGTGGTACCAGGATCCAAGAGCAGGGCTACATTGTCTTCTCATCATTTTTGGCAAGCTGGCTTTACCTTCTAAGTTTCAAAAAGACTTCAGAGGTAGTCCTCAGTCGCTTTCTACTAATATTTGCACTAACCGAAAAAAGACAAGCATTTAAAGGTAAATTCCCCTGAGGATCCTCTGTTCAAATGATACCTCACCACATCACCCAATCTCAAATTGCACCCTCTTTCACCCTGTCCTGACATGAGCCCTCACTCCTGCTCATGTTCTCCCTAGCACTTGTCAAAAACTCTGAAGTTTTCTTACTTATTTTGTTATCATCTGTCTTCCCCAGTCAGACACAAACTCAGAGAGCAGGGATTTTTTTTTGCCCTGTTCACCACTGTATCCCAGCAATTGGAATTGCATCTGCACATAGCAGGTGCTTAGTAAATATTTGTTAAAGGAATAAATAAATAGGATTTATAGTAGATAAATGCTTTAGCAACATTATATTAAAGACCTTTAGAGAAGGGACTGTGTGGTTTCGTTTTTCCAGAGCGCATCCCTGGAATTCTGGAAATCCTTATTTAACTCCTTTTCTCTCCAATAAGTAACTTTCTGTTTTCAATAAAGATGGGAACGAATATAACATATGGTCCAAGACTTAATTAATGTTTATTTAGCAGTGAACATGAATAGGACACATTTTTTTTTCTGTGCCTCTTCCAAAGGCAAGGTGCTCATGGAGCCATGCAAGGGGCTCCCTGGAGACTTACTTACCAGAGAGCTTCCTGGAGTACACAAAGCGACTGCTGAGTATCTAAGGGATCTCTTTTTCTCCTATCTTGGTGACCAGGCAACCACAGGAATAAAATTGGGGAAGATGGCTAATCTTTCTGCAGGCATTCAGAGAGAGAGAGCACCTCCGATGGTCCTCATCTCCCACGAACACCCTGGGTAATCTTCAGCATCTCCAAAGGCAGAGAAGTGTGGTAAGAAATGCCAATCCCTAACTCGAGATATCCCAGGGCTGTGTCAGGTGACTCCCAATCAAGCCTCAATTGAGACAGTGCTTCCCTCCTTCAGTAGACCACCTATTTTTTGATGTGTTAGAGCTATGGGCCTTCAGTTTCACCCCAGGGTCATTTGGAAGCTACAGAGATGACCACGGTTCCCTGTGTTAACCCTTCAAGGATAGCACTGATGGTATCTAACAGTGCAGAGTGTCACAGTGCCCTGACCTTGGAAACGGTTTGGTGAGAGCTGAGCTCCAGTTTGTGAATCCTATTTTCAGTCTTCATGCAGTTTTAAGAATTAGCCCAATTTCCAGACCATCCCCTACCCAGGCTTGAAAATGGCTTTATTTCACACTTTGCGGTAGGAGGTAAGTGGGTTTCTATGTGAAAGCGATGGTGCCAAAGACATTTATGAACATTAAAAAATGTCTGAACATGGCTTAAAGCCACTCAGCCTATTTCTCATCCTGCGCCGTGCCTTGTGGAGCGTATGCAAGTTCAGAGCTCTCTTTGAAATCAGTGGCAGTTATGAGCTTGGAGCAACTCTGTGGGGCACTGAGCAATATAATAAATGAACCCCTTTGAAGACCAACCATTGTAGCTGGGCTCTTTTTGTGCTATCCAGCACTGATTTCTCTGGGTGTTCTGTGGGGCGGCAGGGAGTGGCCCACCAACACAACATTCTCTGGTTTTCAACTTCGGTCCTGAAAGGTGGGAGGGGTTTAGGAAAGTAAGTGCTTCTATTTCCTTAAAGAATTGGCCTAAACTCTTTCGCTATTAACACCTGGGATAAGCCATCCCATGCCCACGTACCTTCAGTTAAAACAAAACAAAGGCTTCCTTTCATCTGCGTATGCTTACTGGTTTATGCAGCAACAAAACCAGCAACAGTAACAATAAGAAAAACAAAACAAGTCTGCCAGGAAATAAAGCAGACTTATTTGTATATCAGGGGTTTTTCCAATTATTTATTTAGTTAAAAGCAGAGAATACAATCTGGGATATTTTTCATGTTTCTTCTGTGACATAGCAGGCCAAGTTGATAATCTGATACCAAGATGAAATTTCCTGAATATTCTTAAAAGAGAATTAAAGCTTTTTTAAAAATTGACTTTTGAGTAAATATTCCTAAATGGCTGCTATCCATATTTCAAATAGCTCGATAAGTTAAGTATGTTCAAGTTGCCTTTGAACATAATTAAGAAGATTGAATCATTTGGCCCTATTTTTCTTTCTTTCTTTTTTTTTTTTTTTTAAGACGGAATCTCTCTCTGTTGCCCAGGCTGGAGTGCAGTGGCGCGATCTCAGCTCAATGCAGCCTCCCCCTCCCGGGTTCAAGTGATTCTCCTGCCTCAGCCTCCCAAGTAGCTGGGACTATAGACATGCACCACCATGCCCAGCTAATCTTTGTATTTTTAGTACAGATGGGTTTTTACCATGTTGGCCAGGATGGTCTTGATCTTTTGACCTCGTGACCCACCCGCCTTGGCCTCCCAAAGTGCTGGGATTGCAGGTGTCAGGTGTGAGCCACTGCGCCTGGCCATTTGGCCTTATTTTTAAAGTACAAATGTGAATGATTGCTTGAATGCTACTGCCTGCACTGGATGCAGATTCAACTATTTTTGCTGAACCTCTTCTTTATTTCTCACAATCACACTGTGAGATCAATATTGTTAACACTACTTAGCAGATAAAAGAACTGAGGCCAGAGAGTTCCAATGGCAAAGAGCTGGTGGCAGAGTTGGTGTCTACACCTAGGTTCTTTGACCCTCAAATCCAGCCCTCATTCCCCTGCAAAATTTGGCTACTTCTCAAGCTACAATAATCTGTCCCTCTCTCCAATTAAAGTAACATGTTATTTATTCACAGTGAGAAGTATTTGAGCAAATACTGAGTCAGGGCCGAGTCCCTGTAGGGGCCTGATCAAGAGTGATTGTAAGAAATGTCAATATCAAGTGAAATGGACTTCAAGGAAACTTTCATTTCCGTATACAAATGTGGTATAAGAAAGTTCATTTTACTATCTTTGAAACTATTTCTAGGACAAAAAGAAAGAATAATCTTTATAGTTATTGACTGGTTTAAGATCTTTTGTTTACTTTGTTATATTCAGCCTCATTCCCAAACCATGCCAGGTGAATATCAGATGAAAAATAAGTGAAGTGTAGTTAAAGAACAAATGGAAAATAATATTAAGTGGAAACCAGAGGGAAACTAATACATGCAAAGGCACACCACACTGAAGATGAAGGCAAAACACAAAAATAAAACAAAAAATATCAGTTGTAAGATAATAATAATAACTAATATGTATTAAGGACTTATGATTTGCCAGACATAATGCTAAACAGTTTTACATTGATTGTCTCATTTAATTCTCACTGCATACATATGGAGCAGGTACTGTTATTTTTGCTAATTTATAGGTGAAGAAACTGAAGCATAGAGAAGTTAATAGGCTCAAGATCAACCAACTAATAGATGATGGATGCTGAATTTGAAACCATGCATTCTGGCTTCAAGACCATATAAACAAGCAAACACATTGCCATTACTCATGCAAAACCAATTGTTTCCTGGCATTTGGGTCTAAAAGAAATGGCTCTGGGCCAGGCACGATGGCTCATGCCTGTAATCCCAGCACTTTGGGAGGCCGAGGTGGGTGGATCATGAGGTCAGAGATCGAGACCATCCTGGCTAACATGGTGAAACCCCGTCTCTACTAAAAATACAAAAAATTAGCCAGGCGTGGTGGCATGCACCTGTAGTCCCAGCTACTCAGGAGGCTGAGGCAGAAGAATCACTTGAACCCGGGAGGCAGAGGTTGCAGTGAGCTGAGATCACACCACTGCACTCCAGCCTGGAAGACAGAGCAAGACTCTGTCTCAAAAAAAAAAAAAAAGAAAAAAAAAAAGAAATGGCTTTTTGTGCCCTCATGAATGGAACATAAATGGTACCAAGGCCAATGCCTGTCCTTTTGAACAGCCTCCATGATGCTAACAAGGCTGAGAGGGCTATGGCTGTTTCTCGTTGGGCCCCTCAATGCGAGCCAAGGCCCCATGCCAAAATGCAATTCAGTAAAAGTGAGTAATAGTAAAAGGGGCCAAAACAATATGGCTCAAGTATTTAGTTTGATGTTTTACCTTGATCTTGAGATATAATCTAAACTATCTGGAGAGATGGATGGACTTCATGTCCTTCAGGCAATCCTCCATGGAGCCTCCTTAGCTGTAAACATTCCTTGAGCACTGCTGTGCTGAAGGAAAAAGAAAAATCATAACCATATAGAAAGGAGATCATAAATCTGGAGTGAAACTAATCTCAGTTGTGCCTTCAATGTTACTCAGCAGTCCTATTACATGTGCTTCTCCCATTTCCCTCAGCTGCTGTTCTAAACTTTCTCCACTCTTCAAAACTCTCAATCTTCTCTTTTTTGGGATGAGCTTCCTTCTAATTTAGGGACTCTCAGCTATCAGGAGCAGCTTCTTTCATTTCCCTGTCCATTCACCCATAAGCCCACCTGTGTCTGCATCCAATTTTTCTTTGTCCTCATTTCTAGCAAAACACAATTTTCCTATCAAAGACCAGCCCATCCAATGGTGCTATGGAAATTATTCTACCTTGTCTTCTTAGGAAATTTGCATTATCAGTGTTCTTTTCTTAGCTTCTGTGTCCCATTGGTTATTCTCCATTAGCTAAGAATATGTTCATCCTTTTCATTAAAGAAAAAACCCCTTTGGTAACCCACTTATTTAGCACCCTCATGCCTCTTCCTTTGATAACTAATTTTTTTAGAAAGTGCAACCTAAATTTGCTATCTATGATTCCACATCATCCACTCACTCTGATCCATTCTAACCTGGCTCTACCCATATCACTGCAGAGACAGTCTTGCTTCACCCTCTAACCCAATGGAATAAGTGTTGTTATTATTCTGACTCTTCTTCCATTCTTGGAGCTCTGGCTTTGTCTATTTTCTCTCTCACCTGGCTTACCTCCTTCCTCACTGGCTGCTCCTTATCCAGTGCCTTGGTTGGTTTCTTTGCCCTCCTTTTAAATGTCAGTGTCTTACTGTCCGTCTTTATTCACTTTTGGGGGGATCTTGTCCCTACCACAGTTTAACATCTAAAACTCTACCCTAAAGAGAAGTCAAATTATCTTTGTTTGCAGATAATGTGATGTTATATTTGGAAAAACCTAAACATTCCATTAAAGAAATATTAGAGCTGATAAATTCAGTAAAGTTGCAGTATACAAAATCAGCAGACAAAAATCAGTAACGTTTCTATACGCCAACAGCAAACAATCTGAAAAAAAAATCAAGAAAGAAAAAGTAAATCAAGAAAGTATTTGTAGCATTTACAATAGCTACAAATAAAATTAAATTCCTAGGAATTAACCAAAGAAGTGAAAGATCTCTACAATGAAAACTATAAAACACCAATGAAAGAAATTAAAGAGGACACACAAAAAATGGAAAGATGCTTCATATTCATGAACTGGAAGAATCAATATTGTCAAAATGTCCATACTGTTCAAAGAATCTACAGATTCAATGCAATTCCTGTCAAAATACTCATGACATTCTTCACAGAAATAGAAAAAACAATCTTAAAATTTATATGGAACCACAAAAGACCCAGAATAGCCAAAGCTATCTTCAGCAAAAGGAGCAAGATTGGAGGAATAACATTACCTGTCTTCAAATTACACTACAGAGCTATAGTAACCAAAACAGCATGGTACTGGCATAAAAACAGTCACCTAGCTCAGTGGAACAGACTAGAGAACTCAGAAACAAATTCGTACATCTACAGTGAACTTCTTTTTGACAAAGGCGGCAAGAACACACATGGGGAAAGGACAGTCTCTTCAATAAATGATGCTGGGAAAACTGGACATCCATATTCAGAAGAATAAAACTAGACCCCTATGTCTTACCATATGAAAAAAATCAAATCAAAATCCATTAAAGATTTAAATCTAAGACCTCAAACTATGAATCTAATGAAAGAAAACATTGGGGAAACTCTCCCGGACATTGGTCTAGGCAAAGATTTATTGAGTAATACCTCATGGGCATAGGCAACCAAAGCAAAAATGGACAAATCAAGTTAAAAACCTTCTGCACAGCAAAGGATACAATCAACAAAGTGAAGAGACAGCCCACAACAAATCAAAACTACAATGAGCCATCATCTCATTCCAGTTAAAATGGTTTTTATCCAAAAGTCAGATAATAACAAATGCTAGTGATGATGTGGAGAAAGGCAAATCCTTGTATACTGTTGATGAGAATGTAAATTAGTACAACCATTATGGAGAATGGTTTGGAGGTTCTTCAAAAAACTAAAAATAGAGCTACCATATGATCCAGCAATCCCATTGCTAGGTATATACCCCAAAAGGAAATAAATCAGTATATTGGAGGGATATCTGCATTCCCACATTTATAGCAGCACTATTCACAATAACCAAAATTCAGAAGCAACCTAAGTGTCCATCAACAGGCACATGGATAAAGAAAATGTGGTACATATACACAATAGAGCACTATTACGCCATAAAAAAGAATGAAATCTTGTCATTTGCAACAGCACGGATGGAACCAGAGATCATTATGTTAAGTGAAATAAACCAGGCACAGAAAGACAAACATCACACGTTCTCACTTATTTGTGGGAGTTAAAAATTAAAATAATTGAACTCATAGAGATAGAGAGCAGAATGATGGTTTACTAGAGGCTGGGAAGGGTAGTGGTGGACTTGGGGTTGGGGAGTGGGTTGGTTAATGGGTACCAAAAAAATAGAAGAATGAGTAAGATCTAGTACTTGATAGCACAGTAGGGTGATCACAGTCAATACCAATTTAATTGTACATTTAAAAATAACTAAAAGAGTGGCCAGGCGCGGTGGCTCACGCCTGCACTCCCAGCACTTTGGGAGGCCGAGGTGGGCGGATCATGAGGTCAGGAGATCGAGACCATCCTGGCTAACACGGTGAAACCCCGTCTCTAATAAAAATACAAAAAAAATTAGCCGGGCGTGGTGGTGGGCGCCTGTAGTCCCAGCTACTCGGGAGGCTGAGGTAGGAGAATGGCGTGAACCCGGGAGGCGGAGCTTGCAGTGAGCCGAGATCGTGCCACTGCACTCCAGCCTGGGCGACAGAGCGAGACTCCGTCTCAAAAAAAAAAAAAAAAAAAAAAAAACTAAAAGAGTATAATTGGATTGTTTGTAACACAAAGGATAAACGCTTGAGGTGATGGATACTCCATTTACCATGATGTGATTATTATGCATTATATGCCTATATAAAAATATTTTATTTTATGTACCCCGGAAATATACATACCCACTGTAAACCCACAAAAATTAAAATTAAAAAGAAAAAAATAGGAAGAAAAAACAGAGTGTAGTAAAATAAATAAATAAACCTCTTTCCTAAGCTCTAGTCCCTTCCATACCAACTGTTTTCTGAATAGTTCCATTTCGATATCCTACAGGCTTTGCAAACTCAGTATGTCCAGAATTGAACACGTTAATCTCTGCTTAGTTGTCTATTCCCAGTTACTCTACAAAATCTATTCTTCTTTCTGTGTTCTTTACATTATATTTATTTATTTATTATTCATTTTTTTGAGACAGAGTCTCGCTCTGTTGCCCAGATTGGAGTACAGTGGCATGATCTCAGCTCACTGTAACCTCTGCCTCTCAGGTTCAAGAGATTCTCCTGCCTCAGCCTCCTGAGTAGCTAGGACTACAGGTATGTGCCACCTCTTTACATTATATTTATACTCTTTATATTAGTGAAGGTTTCGACTCTCTACCCAGTTTCCCAAGCCAAACATTTGGGAGCCTTTGATTCCTTTGTCACCTTCTAAACAATATATCCTATTTATTCTTCTTGCATCTCTCCCATATTTTATGGGCTATGAGATCACTTGATGAAGTCCGTGAACTTCCTTAACTACTGCAATACAATGCATGACATTTGCCTGGCCTCCAAGAATTTTCTTCTCCAATTCTCCTTTCACTGTGGCCCTGGAACTCAAAGAAAAATTTGATGTTACTCCCTTGCTTACAACTGATCTTTAGCATCTTGTAACTCAGCACACAATTTAAAACTTTTTGTCTACCTGGAAAACACCTATTCATGTTTCTTCTTCCTCTGGGGAGATTTCCAGGATGGATTTAGACATGTTATCCTAATCTGCCACTCGACTTTGTGGATCATCCAATTCTCGTATTTTCATGTTTGCAAGTCTGATTCTCCGGTTGTTTAAATGACTTGAGAGCAAGTCCTTGCCTTCTTAACTTTGTATCCATGGCATATAGTATAGTTTTAGTGAATGAAGAAAATGTATGTGTGTGTGTGTGTGTGTGTGTGTGTATGTGCATGTGTATTTTTATGTACATAATTGCAATGCAATGACTGGCAAAAAAAAATTGCCTGGGGAATCTCAAAGCATGCCCTGCCAAAATTAAAATCAGAATGCCTACTTGATTACATATATAACTTTTGAGATGCCCTTAGGGATGTAACCTGACTACAATTTATGCCACAGTAAGAATGTGTTCCACCACTGAGACATGCACACACTTTTAAGAGCTCTGTATTATGGTGGTGATTCTGCTTAATGTTTTTGACCAAGAGACTGCAACAATCCCCATGAATTAGCTGCAGTATACGTTGGAAAAGAGATTAGGTGAGGTCCGTGTAATACTCTGCTGAGGTGCTCTTCTTTAAGGGAGACCAGTTTCAGTATTTCTAACAATAGACCCCTCAGCTCCCACAGATTTTTCAGACGTTCATCTGAGTCCATCAAATGCTGAGGCTGAAGAGACACAAGCCCCTTTCCACGATTATAGCTGTCACCAATGGCCTGTGTGTAGGGTCAGGGAAGACCGGTGGCATTTTCTTTTTTAGAGAGATGTTTTTTACACTTGTTCTCTGAACTTGCTCTTTAATTTCTCTCACCCCCAACAAGAGACCAAAATTAATTATTTTCTCATAGTAAGTCTTTCTCCCTCTCAATGGAAATACTAAATACAAATTGGAAGTATTATACATTGAGTAATGAGAAAATGTTAGGGTTTATTAGAAAAGCTAAGAGATCATTTGTATTTAATAGTTGCTGTTGTTACCCAGCGCTGTGGAGGGAGATGATTTGGCATGGACTTCCATTTGCAAGCCGGGTAACCTGAGGCAAATCTCTTAGCCTCTGTCTCTCATCCTTTGTTTCCTGTTTGACACTGAGGTTTGTGTTTCAGGGGGAAAAGAACCTCTAACTTAATCTGCCTATTTAGGGTCTTTTGTTCCAGTCCCCGTGAAAATTCAAACCCAAGTAATTTGTTACTTCAGTCAATATACAATTAACACACTATTGGAGGTTTATTAGCTGATAACTTCATCATTGCCACATTTTTTCAAATTGATTTAATAATGGATGAAGCTAGGCCTAGAAGAAGCTTTATGCATTTGACTTCTATCCTGGCTTAGGGCCTCATTAAAATTTGAATTTTGATGGTTAGCTTGTATTTTAACCAATAAACTAATTATCCCTCTACTTTTTAATCCTTAAAAGAAAATCAAATTTTTAATTAAAACAGAATCAGAAGAAGTCATAGTTTAGAAGGATGCAAATAACAGGAAAAGAGGGAAAAAAGCAGATTGTCAATGACTCTTAAAGAGAGAAATGTGTGCTATAGCAACTGGTATTTATTGGTCAAGACCAAAGTAATTTACAATTTTTTTAAAAAAGGTGTTCATATTTTTGCTTATTAGTGCTGTGAAGAATCAGTACTACAACTGGCACGATTAAACAAGGGATGCCTTTTTTTTACCTGCTTCACAAAATTGTTGTAAGAATTAAATGTGGTAACATATATGAAAGCAATTTGCCGATTACAAAATTCTCCATAAATGTGTAGTATTGCCACAGCAGCCATTTCTTAGAGACTATCAACTTTTGGGTCACTAATTTCTATGTGGCTTCATGGGCTTTAATTCAATGAGTTTCAGGAAACAATAGGCCTTGATCAGTGCTGCAGAATGTGCCCCCATAAGAATACCAAATATACCGCCTGCAGAGTATTTTATTTGCTTTAAGGCCAAAGATCTTTTTCTTATTTTAAAAAATGCGTAAGACTTTCTGTTTATGAAACGATAAGTGGCACTGACATCTCTCAAGACTGAAAGCACTATTGTCTCATTTTAAGAACCACCTTATTAGGAGAGGATGTTGTTGGCAGGAATGAATAATTAGGTAACTCTTTGTGGGCACATTTTCTTCAAGTCCCAAGGGGAACGTACAATTGTAACATCTCCTTGGATTGTTTCACAAACATATGGCAAATGAAGCACCTGAGCCAGATGTACAAGCATATTATAGTATGTCTGTTTTAACTTAAAACTGTGAAATACATCAGATGGTGAAGTTATTTTGGTTGTGAACATCCATCATGGAAACATTATGGAAGCATCTTTTCTTTATTGTCCATTTTACTTGGACTGGAAATAATCAAGAACAAAACAGTTTGGAAATCATCATTTGCAGTACAAGATTCCAGGTAAAGTTCAAGACCTAATGAAGTACATGGTCTGGGTTTAGTTGGGCCTCAGACATCCCCACATAGTTTGTTAATGCCTATCACCAATATTCACTGCTGGCAGGCCTGGAGTCTCAGATTACCCATGAGTATTTTCAGTTCTTTTTTTCCCCTTCATCTTGTGTTTTTACTCCTCTGGACAGGCATATGTGTTATTTAGTAGGTATTTTTTAAATAATGAGAATATATTTTCTACTGATTCAGTAGGGAGTTTTTGCTGTTTTTATTTTTAACCCTATTTTATTACTACAACATTGGTTGTTTATTTTACTAAAGAGCCATCATCTGGTATTGGCTTCTTGGAATCATAGTAATCTAAGCAGAAATGCCCATCCCATTTGCTAGTGGGAACACTATATTTTAAAATGAATGGTATACTTTTTAATCTGAGTTACTCATGTTTCAGAATTAGAAGCTATAGATGCCACAGAACCCTCAAGTGTACAGTAAGAAAATAAGAATACACAGGCATGGGCAACTATATTTTCCCTTCAATGCATATGTGCGAATTCCATTAGCATTAATGAGTTCTCTGCACATGTACTTAAGAGAATGTGGACCAAGTCACAATGTAATCTATTTCTTTATCCAGGTTAAAAAAAGTGGCAGGGCAGCAGGGCTTGCATTGTACTCCTGAGCTTTTCCTGAGAATTAGAATTATACAGGGCTGAGAGCATGCAAACAGTATGGTGGCAGTGACACCAGGGAAAAGGCACTTACTTTTTACAGCCAGTATGGCATACAGCAGAGATTTGGGGGTGGAATTACTACGGTTGGCAAATGTTGAAGCTGACAATAGAGGTCCACAGAGTCCTGGATATTCTGGCTTTTGTTGCATCAAAATAAGGAAACAAAATATTTATGAACTTAATTCTGCCTCTCATATTTCCCCCCCTTGAAATGGCAATTCTCTGCATGATGATATGTATAGATGTGCAGTTCAGATGTGTTCCTAGCCAACACAGCATTTCATAATGCGGTGCACCTGTGTTTTCTTGGTCACCCTGTTGTCACCAGGGTGTGTTAAAGCACTCTCTCCAAAATAATTGAGGAGGCAGGGCAGGGAGTGTCGGGGAAGGGGGCAGGATCTCTCCTCTCCCTTTATTTCTAATGTCTTCTCATTTGGAAAGCCTTGGAAAGTAGATTTAATTTCATGTGACAATGTCAGGTTCATCCCAGTTCAGAGATGTTGATAAATCCTGGTATGGGACTGCGGTGACCCTGTGTGCCCTCATACTCTACCTATCTCACAGGGATGTAGCTATATTTATAAAACACACATCTAATATTGCAGAACTGCTAAGGTCAGGGCATCTGAACCACACAGTATCAGGCATACAACCACACAAAACTTTGCATCACACAGAGGCCCCCTTTGTAAAGCTGCTAACCCAAGAACCTCTCTCCCCGATCAGTAAGGCCTCCAGTGTATTAATGACCCTTAATCTTAGCAAGCCCAGCTCTCTGATGAGTCTGAGAAATGGACTTTTAGCATTGGGAGAAGCCACAAAAAGCTAAACAAAATGACTAGCAATGAAGGCAGACAACAAAACAAAGATACTGAATTTGTGCCCTTACCTTCATTTCCCCCCTGAAGATTTAAACTTCTGATGGTAAAAGCAATAATATTCTGACCTGAAAGGGCTGAGGTTCTGTGGCCAGTGGTTGTTTAAAGGATCATTCCTCAGCGGCATTGTATCACCAGCCCTAGCAGCGGCGGTGGTGGCGACAACAACCACAAAAACTGGAGTTCAGTCATATTGGCATCAGATTCTGGAAAGGGGAGGGCAGGGAGAGAGGGAGTCTATTGGCCTAAAAAGCTGAAACATCTGCTGGAGTTATTAACAGCTTTTTGGCTGAGTTCAGCAGCAGGGCACCTTGTGGTTGATAGATTCTTCTCTCAGCAATTCAAAACAATGCAGTTAAAGCAAATTCCTCATTTTCAGAGCCCAGCTTAATGAGGCATACAGTATTTTAAAAATAGTCACACTTAAAATGGTCAATAGCAGTGACTGCAATCAGTGGTTACCTTCAATACTCTATTGCGTTGTTAACTTTGCCAGGGTGATTGCATAACACGGATTTTTCAAAAGACCATGTAGCTCACTGTTAACTCACTTTGTAGGAATTTACATTATTTATGAAGTTTATGCAGATCATCCTAGGGTGTAAATATTGGCAAACTTGATCAAAACCACTTAGAGGCCTCATGGCTATCCTTTCCCAAAAGTGTGCATTAAGCCGCTGTAGGCTCAGAAGTCCAATTCCAGGAAAGGTTCCAAGGGGCCAAATTTTGAAGACAAAATGAAAGGAAACATGTGAACAGCATGAGCTGGAAAAAGCACTGAGTTGGAAGTCAGGGTCGAAGGTTCTAGCTCTAGTCCTAATACTAACTGGCTGTATGAGTCCTTGCGGGAGTCACTCAATCTTTCTGCTTCAGTTTCTTTCTGTATAAAATTATGGGGCCAATTAAAGGGAATGTCTCCAAATGTTTCCATCCAGCTCTGCCATCTTGGGAACTATGGAGTTCAAATCCAATTTTAAAGTATTCTCCTTATGATAGCCATGAATTGTAACCACATTGAAGACTGTTCACCAATATGTGACAGTATGTGTGGTATTTGGGTAGGGGCATCACAAACAAACTGCAAAGTTAAATAGCTCTGTCAGTCACTTCAGGTGAACACACCATATGCTGCAACAGACGTGGGCAAAGTACAACCAGCCCCAGCTGGATTTGCTAGCCTGTTAGTTTATCTGGCCAGATGACAGTGTCCAGCCCCAAAAAGGGTCATGCACAGCTTTGCATCCTACTGATCCAACATGCTAACTTTGGCAGAAGGAAGGGGGTGGCAAGGGAGAGAGAAGGCAGACCAGTGGTGAGTCAACATCTGTGACAGAGCTGAAGTGAGCCTCACTCCTCTTTCATCACTTGCCTAGCACATGGAAAGAGAGGAGAGAGAGTTTGCCAAGTTATTGTTTCCTCAGGCAAATAAATGATCTGATCCCCAGTTGCAGAGGAAGATCACAGAATGGTGCCCTCCTTTCTGCATTCTGGTCCAAGGATCTCTAAGGACAGAGCAAGAATTCTTCTCTATTAAACATTTTTTTCTGGTTAGTTCTAAGATACAGTTAAATCCTCATAGGGTCTTATGAATGTGATGGTGTTTCTAGTCTCTATCACCAGTTTCTACCATTAAAGCTAAGGGTGCATTGTCCAAGGTCAAATTGATTTGTCTGCTCCTCTTCCTCAGTAAGAATCTCAGGTTTCGCTGAAACCTGCTGGGAGCATTGTACAAGTTAAATGAATAAAAACAAATCAAAGCCTTTCCACACTGCCTGAAGGGCTCATATGGTGTGGTCCTTGATTCCTGAATAAACTTAAAGGGAAATCATCACAATATCAAGAGCCCTTGTCCTGCAGATGAAGAAGGAGATTGTCCTCCACTTCCTTGCTGCAGAAGCCGCTTGGTTGGTACCTGGTTTGACTTTTAGATGAAACCCTGTATCTATAGAAGAAAGCCTCAGACCACTCAGCTGGGAGATGCTTCTGATGGCAGCTTGGGCCTTTGTTGTCATTGAAAACAGAATCGATGTCATGACTTGTCCTCCATGAATGCCAGCCAAGGTGCTCTTCTGAGGTTGCTGTTGCCAGCAGAGACTCATCCATTGCTGAGCAATTAAATCCTGAACCCTGTTTAACCAGATCCAAATAGCTTTCAAGAAGCCTCAGTTTTGGTGGCTATCAATCCCAGGGCTGATCACTGGCCTCTCACAGGGGCATCGTCTGTGGACCTGTGGTTCTGTGGCACAGGTGGTCGTCTATGTGCCTGTGTTATATGGACACTGAAATCTTGTGTAAAGTAAGGGAGCTCCCAGTGTGTCTGTAATGGGAGGAATACTGACCCAGGAAGTTCTGCATGTGCAGAGTATATCTTCCACAAACTCCCAGGGGAAGCCGTACCCAGACTTTCCTTCAGCACAGATACAGATGAGATGGGAAAGGCCCAACTTCTGCTGAAAAGATAGTGACCTGGGTTTCAGAGGAAATGAACTGCCCAGCTCCCAAATCCATTGCTGCTGAACTTGGGATTGCAGATTGGTCTAAAGGCCCACATATCTCATGCAACCTCTTTAGCAGTCTCTTATTGAAGCCTGAGGGCTCAGGCTGCTGCTGAAGATTGTCTGCAGCTCCCACACCATGGGACACAGAGTGAATAGTCACAGCCACAGCCACAACCACACAATGACCTTAAACTGGCCTTCTATCAGTTTCTTTTTTTTTTTTTGAGACGGAGTTTCACTATTGTTGCCCAGGCTGGAGTGCAATGGTGTGATCTCGGCTTACCGCAACCTCTGCCTCCGGGGTTCAAGCTATTCTCCTGCCTCAGCCTCCTGAGTAGCAGGGATTACGCAGGTATACACCACCACACCCAGCTAATTTTGTATTTTTAGTAGAGATGGGGTTTCTCCATGTTGGTCAGGCTGGTCTCGAACTGCTGACCTCAGGTGATCCGCCCGCCTCAGCCTCCCAAAGTGCTGGGATTACGGGCATGAGCCACCACATCTGGCCTTATCAGTCCTTAAAGAGAATACTGAAATAGGTTGACGGGAAAAAATATCAATTTAGTGTTTTACACACACACACACACACACTCACTCCAACAGATCTGTGTCAAAAGGCAAGTGTAGACATGCCCCTTCATCTGTGTCACCTAGAGCACGGATGTTGATTTTCTAGAAATACATGCATTTTAAACACAAATATCACCTGTCAAGTCAGGGCATGCATGAGACCCAACAGCAAATCTTTTTTTTTTTTGTATTGCTGAATAAAAAGTAATAGTATCTTATTTGAACTTTGCCATATTTGACAATTACCATATTAAAATATAATTCTAATTCTAATGCTTCAAAGACATGTCCTGTGTTTAGTAAAATTAAGAAGTAGAAATTAGGAAACCTGTGGGCTATCTTTATTTCAGCCAAGAGGCTAGTAGTTAATTTTGAGTGAGTTGCTCAACCTCTGTGTAATAATCTGCCTTTTTCCAAAGTAAAGTAAAACTCAGTATTGTTATCACTTACTGTTATAAGACATCATACTTTTTTCAGAGTTAATGTGAAAGTGCTGGGGTTTGACAATAATTGAATTACTACCTAATATCTTATAATCGTTAGAATTATTACTTTATAATCTGAAATGAGTCTCATAATAATTCATTACTTAGAGAAAGAATATTTCTTAGGGCTGCTACACAGATGAAAGATAAAGGAGATAATGCAATCTTGGTATTGCACAGCAAAGAAACGATATCCTTGTAGCATTCCAGGGGGACTTTAGGGGTCACCTGCTGTAATCTCATTGTTAAATAGGGAAGATAGTCTTAGAGAGGCTAAGCCACTTGTCTAAGATTACACAGTGAAATTGTTCTGCAACATATTCTATTTCTCAGTATAGTTTTAATGACAAAACTACACTCTCTTATAAGACATGTTATCAAAGATATAGTAAGTAATTAAGATAGGACTCTAAGGCAGTGTCTACCTTTTGTCTCTCTTTTACATACTCCCCCTGCCAGTACCTTTAGCAAAGAGAAGAGTGTCTACTGCTGTCCAAAAAGAGTAGAAAATTTTGCTCTCAAAGTTGTCTATATTGATATCCAATGTTAATCTTTATCAATTCACCAATGAATAAGTAAATATTTTGGTCTTCTGAAATATACAAGGATAAACAGGAGTTTCAACCATAGGAAGGGGCTCTGGGGAAAAGATACCAATATTGTTGAGTATTCCAGACACTTTGCTAAGAGCTTTTTAAAATATGCAGTTGAGGCCAGACGTGGTGGATTACACCTGTAATTCCAGCACTTTGGGAGGCCATGGGGGGTGCTGATCGCCTGAGGTCAGGAGTTCAAGACCAGCCTGGCCAACATGGTGAAACTCCGTCTCTATTAAAAATATGAAAATTGGCCGGGCGCGGTGGCTCACGCCTGTAATCCGAGCACTTTGGGAGGCCGAGGCGGGCGGATCACGAAGTCAGGAGATCGAGACCATCCTGGCTAACATGGTGAAACCCCGTCTGTACTAAAAATACAAAAAATTAGCCGGGTGTGGTGGCGGACTCCTGTAGTCCCAGCTACTCGGGAGGCTGAGGCAGGAGAATGGCGTGAACCCGGGAGGCGGAGCTTGCAGTGAGTCGAGATCACGCCACTGCACTCCAACCTGGGTGACAGAGCGAGACTCCGTCTCAAAAAAAAAAAAAAAAAAAAAAAAAAAAAAAAATATGAAAATTAGCCAGGCACGGTGGCGGCACCTGTAATCCCAGCTACTTGGGAGGCTGAGGCAGGAGAATCTCTTGAACCTGGGAGGCGGAAGTTGCAGTAAGCCGAGATCGTGCCACTGCACTCCAGCCTGGGCAACAGAGTGAGACTCCATCTAAAAAAAAAAATGCAGTTGATTTTAATTATCTAAATCCTATAAGGTAGGTACTTTTTTACATATAAAGAAACTGTGACCCAGAGAGGGGTAGTACACTGCCTAACATTACATTATTACTACATGGTAGAGAGAAACTTTAATCCCAGATTTGCCTAACTCGACCTCTTCACTTACCCATATGTGCAATACATATGCAGAAGGATATATGTTCAAAGAAATATACATAGTAAGTGTTGGGCATTATAGATAATGCCTGTCATGAGAGCTCCAAGGAGCTATCACTTGATATCCCTGAGAATGAGTCAATGGTAACTCATGCCAGATTAGAGTGGTCAAGTATTATGTTTCGCTGAAAATGTGTGAAGAGCCAAGTCTTGAGGAATGGGTAGGATTTGATAGGAAAATATAATAGGGAGGAATATTTTACTTTGAGGAAATAGATTCTATCAGGGAGTGTAAAGTAAAGAAGCATGAGTACATCATCTTAGTTAAAAACAAAGGTTCCCTTTGGGAAGTCATAAAACAAGACCAGGAAGGAAGCTTGGATTTGGACTCTGAAGAATTGAATGCCAGAGTAAAGAGTTTGGCAATAGTAGACATGTTACTTGGATATAAATTAGAAGAGAATCAGAGAAAGGAGACAGAGAGAGTGTCTCAGATTTTACTATGATAGTCCAGGCATGAAGTGGTCATAGTGATGGTGGTAATACAATAAAAATAAACTTAAAGGAACTTTCAGGGCAAAATAAGCACTGTTCCCAGGAGATGCGGGAATTGATTGTAAATTAATGGAAGGATCTGGGATAATAAAAGTTTTCCAAATTGTTATGCTTGGATTCATGTGTTGAACATTCTATCGTTTAACACCTACTATATACGCGGTGCTATTGTGTTCTCCAGAGATAGAGCAAGTGAACCAGACAGCCACTCTGTGCTATTAGAGACCTTACATCCTAGTGGATGATCTGGGGACTGAGGCTTAGGATGACAGAAATGGGGACCTCATGAGGAATGACTGGTTTTGTCAAGAAGATAACGAGTTGGAGGTGAGATCAGAGCAGCTCAGGTTAAAATGTAGATTAGGCGGGTGATGGAAAAGAAAAATATCTTAGTAGAAAGACAGGGTTGGGAAAATAAATTAGAAAGCCCTGTAGAGGGAGTAAACCAAGTATGAAATCATTCCCAAGTTATAAACTGCTGCCTTCACAATCCCCTGTACATGCCCTCTCCATCTGCCTTTCTCATTAGACTTATCCCATTGCCTGAACCCAGATTTCTTTAGTGCACTTTTTTTAATGTCACTAAATTTTTGCCTGTCAAGGAAACATAAAATGTGAATAATTCTATTTGCTTATAACACAGGAAGATATTCAACTATGTCTGATTGCTTTAGGAGACTTACAAAATATTTTCATTACATGTAATTCTTTAGGGCAGTGCTTCTCAAAATTTAACGTGCATACAAATGATCTGAAGATCATGTTAAAATGCACCTACCGATTCAGTATGTCTGGGATGGGGCCCTCAATTCTGCATGCCTAAGCTTCCAGGTGCTGCTGCTGCTCATGGTCCTCAGACCTAACTTTGATACTTTGGCATCATTATGTTATTAAATCTCATAATCTCATACTGTCCTCTGCCACAGATGATATTGAAAACAACTGTTGTTATCTTGTAGGTATAAACATATTCAAGTAAAGATGATGAAACCAAATGAATTTAAACTCTGTGGAAGAAAAGGCATGTAGTTTTTTTTTTTTTTTTTGAGATGGAGTCTCGCTTAGTCGCCCAGGCTGGAGTGCAGTGGCGCCATCTCAGCTCACTGCAAGCTCTGCCTCCCGGGTTCACACCATTCTCCTGCCTCAGCCTCCCAAGTAGCTGGGACTACAGGCGTCCACCACGACACCTGGCTAATTTTTTTGTATTTTTAGTAGAGATGGGGTTTCACTGTGTTAGCCAGGATGGTCTCGAACTCCTGACCTTGTGATCCGCCTGCCTCGGCCTCTGAAAGTGCTGGGATTACAGGCGTGAGCCACCGCGCCCAGCCGATTTTTTTTTTTTTATATAGCCAAGAGTATGAAATTAATGGCCAAAAAGAAGAGGAAACGTATTATGGGGAGTGACTTCCAGACTGGGGGCTGTGAAGAAGTCTCATGGAAAAGGATACTTTTCAGTAGGTTGGGATTATGGTAGGCAAAGAAGGAGAGAAAAATAATTCACATTTAGAAGATGGCATCAGTGCCATATTATTCTGATAACTATAGATTTGTAGCACACTTTAGCATCTTAATGAAAAGGCCCTCTCATTACTCTGATATCTCAAACTTTTCTGCTTTTCTCTTTGTCATTTTGTTTTGATTTCATGCAAATCCTAAGTCATCAACAAGTTTCAAAAAAAATATTGAGATTGGTTGGATTTAATTAAGTTTAGGGACTATTTGAAGAAGCTTTGATATTTCTCTAATATTACATCTTCCTATTGTTATGTGTATTAGTCTGTTCTCACACTGCTAATAAAGATTTAATCAAGACTGGGTAATTTATAAAGGAAAGAAGTTTAATGGACTTACAGTTCTACATGGCTGGGGAGGCCTCAAAATCATGATGGAAGGCAAAGAAGAAGCAAAGGCATGTCTTACATGGCAGCAGGCAAGAGAGCATGTGCAGGAGAACTCCCCTTTGTAAAACCATCAGATCTCATGAGACTTGTTCAATATCATGAGAACAGCATAGTAAAGACCTGCCCCCATGATTTAATTACCTCCCACTAGGTCCCTTTCACATCATGTGGGAATTATGGGAGCTACAGTTCAAGATAAGTTTTGGGTGGGAACACAGCCAAACCATATCATTCTGGCCCTGGCCCCTCCCAAATCTCATGTCCTCACATTTCAAAACCAATCATGCCTTCCCAATAGTTCCCCAAAATCTTAACTCATTTCAGCATTAACTTAAAAGTCCACAGTCGAAAGTCTCATCTGAGACAAGGCAAACCACTTCCACCTATGAGCCTATAAAATCAAAAGCAAGTTAGTTACTTACTAGATACAATGGGAGTATAGGCATGGGGCAAATATACTCATTCCAAATGAGAGAAATTGGCCAAAATGAAGGAGATGCAGGCCCCATGCAAGTCCAAAATCCAACAAGGCAGTAACTAAACCTTAAAGTTCTGAAATAATCTCCTTTGACTCTATGTCTCACATTCAGGTCACGCTGATGCGAGAGGTAGGTTCCACAGCCTTGGGTAGCTCTTTCCCTATAGCTTTGCAGGTTACAGCCCCCCTCCTGGCTGCTTTCATGGGCTGGTGTTGTCTGTGGCTTTTCCAGGCACATGGTGCAAGCTGTCAGTGGACCTATCATTCTAGGGTCTGGAGGTCAGTGGCCCTCCTCTCACAGCTCCATTAGGCAGTGCCTCAGTGGGAACTCTGTGTGGGGACTCTGACTCCACATTTCCCTTCTGCACTGCCCTAACAGAGGTTCTCCATGAAGGCCCCACTTCTGTAGCAAACTTCTGCCTGGACATCCAGGCGTTTCCATGCATCCTCTGAAATCTAGGTGGAGGTTCCCAAACCTCAATTCTTGACTTCTGTGCACACGCAGACTCAAGACCATGTGGAAGCTGCCAAGGCTTGGGGCTTGCGTGCTCTGAAGCCATGGCCTGAGCTGTACCTTGGCCCCTTTTAGCCATGGCTGGTGCAGCTGGGAGCAGAGCACCAAGCCCCTAGACTGCACACTGCAGGGGGGCCCTTCCCTATGCTCAGCCCATGAAACATTTTTTCTCCTAGGCCTCTGGGCCTGTGATGGGAGGGACTGCCTACAAGGTCTCTGGCATGGAGACATTTTCCCCATTGTCTTAGTGATTAACATTGGGGTCCTTGTTACCTATGCAAATTTCTGCAGCAGGCTTGAATTTCTCCCCAAAAAATGGTTTTTTCTTTTCTATTGCATTGTCAGGCTGCATATTTTCCAAACTTTTATTCTCTGCTTCCTCCTGAATGCTTTGCTGCTTAGAAGTTTCCTCCACCAAATAGCCTAAATCATCTCTCTCAAGTTCAAAGTTTCACAGATCTCTACGGCAGGGGCAAAATGCTGCCAGTCTCTTTGTATAGCAAGAGTGACCTTTATTCTAGTTCCCAACAAGTCCCTCATCTCCATCTGAGACCACCTCAGCCTGAACCTTATTGTCCATATCACTATCAGCATTTTGGTCAAAGCCATTCAATAAGTCTCTAGGAAGTTCTAAACTTTCCCACATCTTCTTGTCTTCTGAGTGCTCCAAGTCTCTAGGAAGTTCCAAACTTTCCCACATTTTCCTGTCTTCTTCTGAGCCCTCCAAATGGTTCCAACCTCTGCAAGTTACCCAGTTCCAAAGTCACTTCCACCTTTTCCAGTATCTTTACAGCAGTGCCTCACTCTCTGTGGTACCAATTTACTGGATTAGTCCATTCTCATGCTGCTATAAAGAACTACCCAAGACTTTGTAATTTATAATGGAAAGAGGTTTAATGGACTCACAGTTCCACATGGCTGGGGAGGCCTCACGATTGTGGTGGAAGGCAAAGAAGAAGCAAAGGCATGTTTCCCAGGAAAAAGTTAAAAGCTTTTCTTCTAAGGAGGTAAATGGAAAAAATAACTATGTAGATATTTGATATAGAGGCTAGGAATTTTGTTTGCTTGATTTTTGTGGATGGAACTGAGGAAGCAAATTCCCAAAGTAAGTTGACTTATTCTTAATCTCCAATTTACTTTTAGTCTCTGTTCCTTGATTGAACCATAGGATTTGCCTAAAGTTCTGTGAATTTATCTTCTAAATATTTACATTTCCCTCCAAAAAGTTGTTCAATTGTATTTTAACACTTTCCATCTTAATTATCCTACTCCATAGGGAAAACCAGAGTTTCACTGAAGTAGACAACTTAGAATTGGAAACCATTTTGCATCATTTTGTCTAATCTAGTCTCTGAAAGTTAAAATTCCTTTTCAGCATCTCTGACATATTTCTAGTGATGCTACATTGCTACTTCAGAAGGAAGGCAATCATTCTGTGGACTACAGCATAACCATACCTATTTGCATGCCTGTATTAGGTCAGCTGAGATGGGATTCACTGCAAGTAATAGAAACCTCCAAATCAAAATTGTTTAAACACAGATAAAAATGTATTATTTCATCTAAGAAGAAGTACTGAAGTAGGCAAGCTACAGAGCTTGCAAGTTCAGTCTTTCAACACAATGTTTTTTATCTTTCTACTCAGTTATCCTCAGTGTATGAGCTAAGCTCCCCTTGTCACAAGATGGCTGCCATTATTCCAGGCATCACATGCAATCTTTGGACATCCAGCAGAAGGAAACAGGCCATCTCCTGTATAACTCTATTTTATCAGTGAAGAGACCTTTCCCAGAAACCCTCAGGAGATTTCCCCATCAGTATGGAATACTGGCAATGAACATGGGCTCTGAAACTATGCTGCCTAGGTTTGTATCCTGGCTCAATTTCCTTCCTTGGGTAAGTATTTTTGTCTCTCCAGCTCTTAATTTCCTCAGCTGTATAACTAAGATAGTCATAGAACCTACCTGAAAGGGTTGTTGTTAAGATTAGCATTAATACATGCAAAGCACTTAGAAAAGTGCCTGTCCTATAGTAAGTGCTCAGTAAGTGTTTGTTATCATTATGCATTCAATAGTTCTGAGTTACATGTCCACCTCTTAGTTGGTCACTGGCAAAGAGAATGAGGTTAATGATTGGCTTTGATGAATCAATAGTTATCCTTGAAATGCAGAATAAAGATGTGAGTCTAGATACAGATATATTAATAAAATCTGGGTGCTGTTAACAAGGGAGGCGGAAGGGGGTGGATGGCCCTTGGGGAGGTGAGCAACAATGTCCAACACACAATGCACAACTTGCCATTTGCTTTCATTTGGTTCATTGTCAGTTTGCAGAGAGTAAGTAATGTCAGGAGAAGAAACTTGAGGCAAAGATTATGTTTAACATATATTATTGATATATTGATAACACACATAGTCGATTCATGCTTGAATTCTATTAAGTGAAATCTGAAAACATATTTAAAATACCTAACAATGAATTACAGTATCATCTAAAATACCAGTTTAAAAGAACTTCCATATCTTCATCAATTTGCAAAGATTTTTCTGCCTACCTTTCTCACTTACTTCTGATTAACAACCAGGTGACATATAAAGAATAGGCATTATCGCCATGTTGCAGATGATGAAATTGAGACCCTTAAAAATCTAGTTAGAAGCTTGAGTATAGAGTAAAAAGCAGCAGAGTTCAAGCTCAAATTCAGGCTACCCATTTCCTAGTAAGAAGTCTTTTTTCTCTATCACAGTGCCATTCCTATAAAATAAAGACATTCTGAAATGTTTTCTTCAGCCATCATTAGCAGTGGCTCACTCCAATCCCGCAGCCAAGAATATGATGTGCCAAGTATATGCCAGTATACGTGAGCACACAGCTGACCATAGCACTCTCAGCAGCATTCATTCTCAGAGAAGTGAACACATGCATTTATGTGTCAATATTCTGTGGAAGGGTTATCTGGTGGCTTTCATTATTATGAACATTCTTTCCTCAAGTGCCCGGTGTTAATTGCTAATTCCTATTTTTTTTTTTTAACCAAAATTGGCAATGGACTTTTGGGAAACGTGATGACACAGAATATGATGTATGGGAAACCTTTTCACAAAAAGAACTGAGCACTTACGAAAACAGTTTCATCTTAGAAAGGTAAAAAATTGTTGGATAAATTTCTATGAAAACTATGTAAAATTGCCAGAAACTTATATTTCTTATTTTAGGAAAACCTTCATAATCAATGGAATAGGGCAGTAAGTGACCCTTTAAAAACTTTAATTAACATTGTGATAGATAGTATTTGGTGTGCTTTATAAGACGGTTACAATCATTGTTATTTACATCACGATATGCTCTGTGTTTTTGCCAGAGGTTCCAGCTGGGGCCCCTGCCCTCTGGACATCTGGTTAAATGCTTCTGCACTCCATTTCCATGGCCTGTGACAGCCAGAGGCCCTTCCTATAATTTTGAGGTGTTTCTAGGGCTTACGCGTTTATGATTCTCTTTGTCTCTATACTCCAAGATCTTGGCAAAATACTTAAGGTCTGTTCCAAATGAGTCAGGTATTAGGCCCCAGTCTCTTTGCTGGTTTCTTAAAAAACAAAAAATACACTCACTTTAAACATTTTATGAGTTAAATAACCCTGTGGAGGATTCAGAGGTTCACAGTGTAGAGTCTCATTGAGACTCATATAGACTCCCACTGTCTTTTCAATTCCTATCTGGAATAAATGGAATATTACTCCTTCTTTCTCAAATACAACAGATCTCCTAAGCTCCAGTTCCCACATTCTCACTTTCTCTACCTGAGTGCTTGTCGGGGTATTTTCTCTTAACAATATTCTCTTCCTAGAAGGAAGTCTGGTGTCAACTGTTAGCATCAAACATCATTTTCCCATTTCTTTACATTTGTAACTTAACTTGTCCATGTCTGAGCCATTATTAAGTATAAATAAAAGATATTATGAAGAGTTTACTTGTCCTGGCTTTTCTTCCATTCTTTTCCCAGATGAAATCATAACTTAGACCAAGGGTTGGCAAACAGCCTATGGGCCAAATCTGACCATGCCCAAATGGTCACCGTTTTAAGGACTGCTTTTGCCCTCACCACAATCGTGGTGTTGAGTAGCTGCAGCAGAGACCACATGGCCAACAACACTATAAATATTTACTGTTTGGCTCTTTACAGAAAAAGTTTGCTGACCCCTAATTTTGGCAACTGTCTCGAAAATACTTTACCTGTACCTAAGGCTTTATTGATCACAACATTTTTGCACACCTTATTTATCTTAATCACCTAACACCTCTAAAATACCTATTCGCCTCATTTCACAGGTGTGAACATTGAAAGTTGACTAGCCCAAGATCACAGGGGTCGTGAATGACAGAGTTGGGATTAGTAAAATGATCTGTATGTACACCCCCAATGGTGCCCTTTGGAGAGGAGATGGGAACTGATCTTCAGTTGACGGAGGAGAGACCTATTTATCTTTTAGCTCATTTAGTTGAGGAGGGTCATTTTTGTCTGGTCCTATTTCATTTACTCCTGAATTCTTCAGATAAATTTGCCAGCTCAGTTCCCTTCCACTAATCTGGCAGGCGGTAGGAGATGCGAAAATGGAAATGAAATAACTGTTGATTCATTCTTCTTATTTTTCCACTCATCTGGAGTTGAATTAGAAGGCACGGAACTGTCCCAGAGTCAAAAGCTAGGCACAGATGCATAGGCACCTCAGAGCCCAGCTGGGGCTCTGGCTTGGTTTTGTGTCTGGTTGAGATCTTCAGCTTGGCGTTCTCATTCAGAATTCAGTGCTCTTTCCACTATATTAAGCAGACTGTTGAATAATGATAGCACAAATGAATGATTATGATTCCAGGAGGAAAACACAAAGGTAGGAAAAGACAAAAGGCGAGTGGGAAATTAGTGTTGGTTTCCAAATCATCAATTCTTTCCCTCGTTGTAAGTGCCTGCTGCTCCTCCCATCAGTAGGTGGGAGAGTGTAATTCCTCGAATCTGGTGGATGTAGGGACAGGTTTGAGATGAAAGTGCTATGTCAACATTTTTGAGACTAGGTTATAAGATACTGGCAGCTCCCATTTGGGTATTTTTGAAGGCTCACCCTGAGACACTTCCTCTCAGAACCTACCTGCCATGCTGTGAGAAAATAAAGCTGCAGAGAGAGGACACACGCAGGGGCTCATCTCCCAGCCAACAGCCAGCATCAATATCCAGCCATGTGAAAGGGCCATATTGGATGACCAGTCCAACAGAGCCTCCAATGACTGCATGAGAAAATGCAAGCAAGAAGCATCCAGGCAGCCCATAAAACTTTGAAAGTTAATACATTGTTGTTCCAAGTCACCACATATTGGCATAGAGTTTTATGCATCTATAAATAACCAAATAAAAGTTTAGAGATAAAAAGATAATTTTGTTATATACAAGCAACATGAAAATATATTATGAAGTTAGTCCAACCCACCAAGGAACTCGCTGTCTAATTACATACAGAAAAGAGAACTCCTCAAAGTTAATGTGACATAACAAGCTTCCTTTTGTCTTCTTTACTTTTTTTGGGGAAGGGCTAACAGTTGGAGTAGGGGTGGAGGTGAGATGTGGGCAAGTGGAAGAGGTTCTTTTAGCATAATAATGCCTCAAAGTTATACACATTGTTAGCAAGAGAGTTTCCTCATGTAGATGCTTCAGGCATAAGAATCTTATTTTGCTCCTGGGAAAAACTGAAGATGAACAGAATGAAAATTTCAAAATACATTTCCGGGATAGAACCAGGAATGAGGAGAGCTCCAAAGCTTTGATCGAACTATGTCCCTGGTTAGGGGAAGGGAAAAGGGATAGAAAAGAGGGAAAGAGTGTTGAGAAGACTCTAGGAACTCACGGATTTCCACCTAAAACTTTACATGGCCTGAAAGGCAGTCCTATGAGAAGGGGGAAAAAATGTTTTGCTCCACCTGCTGTTATTCAGGTGTACTTCCAAGACGAAAATAAAACAAGACTGTCTAGTATCTCACAGTGAGCTATGTCCACACTTCAAGGCCTTGTTAATGTCTGGATTTCAATGAGCTAGTGTTATTCACAGGAAGAAGGAGGAGACCATCTTATAGAATGAGGGGTGCCTGAATACATCTCCCTTCAACTTTAGAAGGAACAGAGATGTCCCATCATTATGTTGCTTGAGTTTTGAAAGGGTGTGTTTGTTTGCATATGCATGTGTGTGTGTTCAAGAACAAGGTCAGTTCTCTGGAACACAGGTAGAATAGTCAGTTTCAGTCTCCTCTTCTTCAGCATTTCCCATGCCCACCCCAAGCTTGCTGCTTTTGCTTTTTTTCTCCCTCTGTCTTGGTGCTGGGTATGCCATTGACCCATCTAGATTTACCCTGTACTCATTTCTACCTGGCTCTGCACAGGGGAAGCTGACTTACAAGAACTTCATCAATGAGTTCCTTTGCTCCACGTCTTTGGTTGCGTTCAGCCAGTGGGGAGCCCTGGAGATAGACTAAAGCGGGGTGGATAACAGGCAGATCAAGGTATTCATTCCCTTGGCTCTCTACCTAGGTGATAACCTTGGGCCAGTTGTGTCCCTTTTCTAAAAGTCTTAGCTCCTCTTATCGCAAATGTCTCTGAGTGACGCTATCATTTTATATTCCAGTAATGGCTTCTTCCCTTTCCCTGTTGGGCCTAAGATTGGTAACAGCTGTGCTTTTATTAGCTCAGGGTACTGCACTAACCCTATGGCTTCCCCACACCGCTGTAAATTGTCCCTTTATTAAATTCCCCTGGAATGATCCTAATTGGAGCATGCCATCTATTTCCTGCTGGGAACCTGACTGATACACTATTCTACACTAGGGTGTAGAATTGGTCTTTTACATCTTATTAAAAAAAATTTAGTTCCACATTTTTCTCTACCTGGACAATTTGTGATTTTAACTCCAACGATGGCATTAAAAGAATTTTGTCCCCAGGAACTTTATGGATAAACAATCAGATGGAGTTTTTGTTGGTGGGGGAGGAAAAGGCAAGGAAATTAGAAATGCTCCTCATCAATCACATCCGAAGAGAGCGGACCACTTCTGACATTAATTTCATATAATACCCTGCACCTTACTTTCATTAAGGCATGAGTTAAGCCAATTAATGTCTAGGTGATGGTCATCTCCTGATGAGATTAGGACACAAGATGAATACATGGAGACATTATGACAGGAGGCGGCTAGGGGTGGTGGAGGAGACACACCAGCGACAAGCCTTTCCTACTCCATCATTGTGTTAAGAATAATCATGACTATATACACAGCTTCTTGAAGTGGAAAATACATATTTTCAACATTATTTCTGCCTTCTCTATAGTGAATTTGCTAGCTTTGGAACTACTGGGTTCTAACAAAATTTGGATAATGTTGGCGATGCTCTTAAAGATCTTCTGAATAATGACTGAGTTTTTAATGGAAGACTTTGGCCATAAATAGGAAAAAGATAAGTTGGATGACTTTGTGTTACTCATTGTCCCTCCAAATCTTTGAGTGCCCATCTATTGCTTAGGAAGCAATGTCCAGAGCTTAGCCTGGCATTCAACGGCGCACGGCCTGGATTAAGGTTTCCTTTTCAGTCTCACTTTGATAGCTAGTGCCTCTCTCCTCTCCGCTCTCATTATTTCTCTATACAGCTTAGTCTTTGGCTGAATCAATCAACTTCTTGATTTCCAAGCATTCTGTAGGAGGTCCCACCCGGGGGCCTTTGCTCAGCTGTTCTGCTAGTTGAAAGTCCTCTCCTTTACATGCAAAGACCCTCCCACTGGATGACGAGCTCCTAGAGGAAAAGGCATTTGCCTTCCCCATTTTGTGTACCTCTCCAGCATAGCACAGTACCTTGCACATTCTAAGTATCCCCAAAAGAATTTGTGAAGTAAATTAAAGTAGCTGATCCAAATGGCAACTTTTCAGGAACTGTTTCTAATTTTCTTTGCTTGAGAAAAACAGGCTAAGTTAAGGCTCAGAAATAAGGGAGATAGACTGTAAGGATTCCATATTATCCTAATCTTCACCTCTTCCTTTCAAAGCAACACCTTATCTACCAATCTATTCATCTCCATCTCTCTATGAGATCACATTTATGCATGATATAAGAGCAGGGATTCATTCTAGATTAAAAAGCAATCTTTGGTATTGCCATTTGCTGGTGGTAAGTGCTCAATAAATGCAGACCCTGTTGAGGATGGTTAATGCATAAGCTTTTTAGGGCACTGTAGGAAAGCAGACAGGTACTTTTCATGATTTCTCTGTACTTATCTGGGCAAAGAAGTAGGACAAATGTGTCCAGAAGAAAGCCAGGAATTGAAGAGGTAGAGTTGAAGATTAAACAGCTTTTTTTTGGATTAGAAAAATCTACTATTCTGGGGTTAGATATTCCAGAGAGATTCCTTCAGCAAGCAGTTAAGGTTAGATGTGGCCCAGTGGCTAGTGAAGTCCCATGGGAGTCCACAGGAAGGCAATGGATAAGCAGCGTGGAAAATGTTACTTCCAAATTTTATAGTTATTCCCCAAAGAGGGGCCCCAGCTCTAACATTTACCCTGTACCTTATAATAGCATTTGGGGAATCATTAAAAGCTTTTGGTGTCACTGTTTTAATTAAGAGTGAAAGTTCTACATGGGCCAGACATGCTGAGGCTCTGTCAGTAGTGGTCACTGGGGAGAAATGGAATTTCAAATAAATGTGGGCTTTTAGCTACTTATCACGGGGTCCTAGAACCCCTTGTTTAAAGCATGTTTTGAAAGAATACCTTCTCTAGCAAGAAAGTTGGCACAGTAAAATCGTGTTCTATCTACAGCTATATAATCTATATCTATATATCTATATATGTTCATTGAAATTCTAGGATACATAAAACAATTAAAGTGTATATTTTTTGATAAACATGGTGGTGAAATTGTATATACGATAAGCTAGACTTAAATCTTAAAATACGACTTATGATGGCACCTGTCACATCTGGACATTTAATTTCTAAGCTTCGTCCTTGGCTACTTTGCTTATATGATATAATCAATATTGCAATCAGTGAGGTAATACAATGTACATATGATTATCCATTCTTTCAAGATTGTATAACCTACTGCTTTATTGACAAACTTTGAAAGTATACTTTATTCAGGTTACTCTTTACTTCTCCCTACCTTTTGTGATAAACAAAACAGCCCTTTTTTCAAAACCCTAATTTATTATAAGACAGATTGCTGAGTGAGCAGATTCTGTAACCTAACTACATTCTTTCAGCTTTGGAGGGGATCCAGGGATATTTACTTTAAGTACAGTGCAATCTTACTATAATAAAATACTGTATGTGAAACATTTCCCAATAACTGCTTACATTAGGATGTTATGTAGTTAGCCATTACTACCCTACCCAGGGTACACTATATCAGAGAAAACACTAAACTTTAACTATTTCCTCCTTTGGGAATCTGAGATCACTTTGCACAGATTAATATGTGAAATATTCTATGCTCTGTAAAAATTATACTTGAATGCTGATTTTTGTATGATGCTCTTTGTGGCTAGCTATGTCCACAGAATCATGGATCCACAAACACAAGCACGTGATGAGTTCACATATATTTAAAGAACACTTCAGCATGCTAAGAACAAAACAAAACAAACAAAAAAAAACCCAAACCAAAAAAACAAAGTAATTTATGTACAACTTCACATGGCCTACCAGTACCACATGCAGGAAATACCTCTAGAGCTGCGGACACTAGCGTGTTAATGTCTTTGATTACTTTCATATGGTATACTTGGAATTGTTAAAACACAGCTGCCACACATCAGAAGGTACTAGAAACAATCTGTTGGACAATACAGAAAAATGGCAGTAAATGAACTTCAGAAATACCCCATGCTGGTTACTAGGGGAGGATTTACGTAAAAAAGGAAAAACAGCAGAAATTCTAAAAGTGCCAAGAACATCAGGAAATATCCCCAGAAGTCACTGGTCTTTTGTGCTCTTGAATGTCCTTTCGAATTGGAATAGTCACTCTGCTGTATTCCTAATGGAAAAAAAAAACAAAAAACCTCCTATTATTGATTAATATAATTTTGTTCCCTCCCTTGAGATAGTTTTGTTTGTTAAGAGCAAAATTTGACAGTTTGGAAGATTAATTATTATATAAAGACAGAAAAAATATCACCTAGCTAGAGCAAATCTCAAGGGATGAGTTGGTTTATGTCCCAGCTTTTAAGTACAGTGACACCTCATCTAGCACAGGCAGTGCCTATGCTATTCGTAAAGCTTTTCAATGAAGATGATTCAACAGTGTGTCTTAGAAGCACATTCGGTGTCAAACTAGCCACCTAAAAGGATTTGGAAAACATTAGCCATAATACCAGTGGGTATGCATAGTTTCTAAAATACTCAAGAGGGACGTGAATTCTAACTTGAAACAGTCTCTTGTTACAAACATTTTTTAGCAGGCACAACTTTGAGGATCAGAGTTTCCATAAAATATACAAAGTATTTTAGTGTTGCTAAAGTAGTAATAAAGTTACCATCTATATTGCTGATAGGTCACAGGTTCTCATCAATAGTATATATTTTTTTTATTATTATACTTTAAGTTTTAGGGTACATGTGCACAATGTGCAGGTTAGTTACATATGTATACATGTGCCATGCTGGTGTGCTGCACCCATTAACTCGTCATTTAGCATTAGGTATATCTCCTAATGCTATCCCTCCCCACTCCCCCCACCCCACAACAGTCCCCAGAGTGTGATGTTCCCCTTCCTGTGTCCATGTGTTCTCATTGTTCAATTCTCATCTATGAGTGAGAATATGCGGCGTTTGGTTTTTTGTCCTTGCGATAGTTTACTGAGAATGATGATTTCCAATTTCATCCATGTCCCTACAAAGGACATGAACTCATCATTTTTTATGGCTGCATAGTATTCCATGCTGTATATGTGCCACATTTTCTTAATCCATTGTTGGACATTTGGGTTGGTTCCAAGTCTTTGCTATTGTGAATAGTGCCGCAATAAACATGCGTGTGCATGTGTCTTTATAGCAGCATGATTTATAGTCCTTTGGGTATATACCCAGTAATGGGATGGCTGGGTCAAATGGAATTTCTAGTTCTAGATCCCTGAGGAATTGCCACACTGACTTCCACAAGGGTTGAACTAGTTTACAGTCCCACCAACAGTGTAAAACTGTTCCTATTTCTCCACATCCTCTCCAGCACCTGTTGTTTGCTGACTTTTTAATGATTGCCATTCTAACTGGTGTGAGATGGTATCTCATTGTGGTTTTGATTTGCATTTCTCTGATGGCCAGTGATGATGAGCATTTTTTCATGTGTCTTTTGGCTGCATAAATGTCTTCTTTTGAGAAGTGTCTGTTCATGTCCTTTGCCCACTTTTTGATGGGGTTGTTTGTTTTTTTCTTGTAAATTTGTTTGAGTTCATTGTAGATTCTGGATATTAGCCCTTTGTCAGATGAATAGGTTGTGAAAATTTTCTCCCATTTTGTAGGTTGCCTGTTCACTCTGATGGTAGTTTCTTTTGCTGTGCAGAAGCTCTTTAGTTTAATTAGATCCCATTTGTCAATTTTGGCTTTTGTTGCCATTGCTTTTGGTGTTTTAGACATGAAGTCCTTGCCCATGCCTATATCCTGAATGGTAATGCCTAGGTTTTCTTCTAGGGTTTCTATGGTTTTAGGTCTAACATTTAAGTCTTTAATCCATCTTGAATTAATTTTTGTATAAGGTGTAAGGAAGGGATTCAGTTTCAGCTTTCTACATATGGCTAGCCAGTTTTCCCAGCACCATTTATTAAAGAGGGAATCCTTTCCCCATTGCTTGTTTTTCTCAGGTTTGTCAAAGATCAGATAGTTGTAGATATGCGGCATTATTTCTGAGGGCTCTGTTCTGTTCCATTGATTTATGTCTCTGTTTTGGTACCAGTACCATGCTGTTTTGGTTGTTTTAACAGCACCAAGTTAGAAAAGGCAAATTCAGAATGATAGAGACATATGATGTTCTAGCAAAATGAATGTTAAGGTATTGATATGTGAAAAGTGATAGTGTACAGAGATGTTAGAGACTTGCATTTGAAAACGATCTGTCAACACTGTAAACAAATCAAGATTACATATTAAATGTGAGGCAGAAGTTCTCCTGCTTCTCATTTACCTGGGAAATGAATAAGATAAAAAGTGCCGAGATACCATTTTTTATGTTGACCTATAATGAATAATTCTCCCAATTGCAGAGAAATTGACAATGAATGTTTGAAATTAATCAATTCACTAAATTCTTAAGGAGTACTTATTATGTGCCAGGAGTTAATATGCTAGGGAATACAACTGAGAACAAGATAAACAAATGTCCTGGGTATTTTGGTACTTACATTTTGTCAGACATAGATAGGCAATAGACGAGTAACTAAAAAAACCTAAGTTATTTGAGCTAATGATAAGCGTCATTAAAAACATAAAACTATATAATGTGAGAGAGTGACTGCAGTGAGAGAAAGCCTCTCTGAAAAAGAGGCATTAAAGCTGAGATCTGAATGGTAAGAAGGAGCCAACCTTATAAAGCTTTGAGGAACATGATTCCAGAGACAGAACCATAAGTGCAAAGACCTCTAAGTAAGAGCAAGCTTGGCATGTGCAGGGGACAAATAAGGCCAGCCTGAGCAGATGGGCAAGGAATCATGTACTTTTATTTAAGCAGTCTGTATATTTTTAGATTTTACAGTTTGAGCTAAAAAATTTGAGCACTTTTAGGATATTGCAAACCATACCTGATTATAAGTTTTAGTTTTTACCTATTGTTCCAATTGTCAGAGAAAACATCGTTTTATTCAGAAGTAAGACTATATAATCATTCATGTTTTGCTGGTTGTTGTCATGGAGTGCAAATGCTGGATCCCAGTCCTGTACAAAATCACCACCTCTCCACCCCAGACATCTCTGGAGGTCCCAGGGGTAGCTCACATATGCTCACAAATAAATCCATCTCTTGCCATGTGGCTTTATGATTTCCCTTCTCATTCAGGCCAGGCTGTTTCTACATGTACTGCCCCATGTGCTGATTCCACCAAGTCTGCAGGCCTGGGGTCGCCTCTGCTGAGGGTGTGACTCATTTCATTGTCTTGGAAAAGCACTAGCACCTTCAAAGGGCACCAAAGACCTGCATCTCCACAAGCCCTTGAAGTGTCCAAATTGTAAAGGGTTTCTGAACAGTGGGAGAGAGTGCCCCCTTTTGTGACAGTGTTCTGTAGATGGGCTCAAAAGCATGGCTGCTCGTGACCACTATTTCACAGTTTAGTGACAGTCCTTGTGGGTCTTATTGACAATGCCACCCTGAGCCCCTCTATCCAGCCCTTAGGGTGCACACATCAGTGTGTGGTGCTCTAGCCAGAAAACAAAATGTGATGGGGTTCACCATCCTGCTTTCAGACTCATTCTTCTCCTTTAACAAGTAGGGTGCTTGGTGTTTAAGACTCTGCTCTCCTAAATAGATCTCTGTCTTTGAAGTCATGCAAATATAAATTTGACAAGCCCGTTGTTTCCATTTTTTTCATATGTTCAGCCGTGGCTGATTTTCGGTAGTGGACATGGTTTTCTCTCAGTGTGCTACCCCATGTATCCATGTCAGCTCTCTCAAAGTCTCCATTTCCTTCTGGGTTCACCTACCAGGATCATTGTTGTAGATATGTGGAGCCCAGCAATGTGTGAGGCTGCCCCTTGCTTATGTCCTTGGAGCAGCTTATGGCAGCCAAGACACCAGTGGGTTTCCTAGCCATGATGGGATGACCTCCATTAATTCCAGGATCTTTTTCAGTCCTGCAATGATTTTTTTTTCCAGGCATGGATATGACACTTCCTGGTTCTAACAAGTTCTTTTCCAGGCCTTTTGTGTCCTTTACAGCAGCAGCTGTTTGGGGCTGCAAAACAATGCTATGCATATACTGCCCAGGCCAGATGGAAGGGCTAATTCCCCAGGCTACTGCTCCAGCCCCACATTCTTTATGTTGCAGCTCAAGCTAAGCCTCTGGCTCATACCTCCAAGAACACATTCTTCCTTGTTTACCCCTATTTCTTAACATTAGAGTCATTCAATGAACTCCCACCTTTATAACGCGTTACATTGGGCTGGACTACCCCCATGAAGTTGTGTATTTTGTGCAATGCACAAATGCACTGAGGAATTGAAGATCAGATGTTCCCTGCTTGCCAATCTGTACCCAGAGTAAGGGGCTGTCAGCCTGAGAAAGGTGTGTTTCCCTGCAATTTGGCCATGCAGAGGGAGTGTCTTTTTTGTCATTTTCACAATGACAGTTTGTCTCCACAGGTGTTGGAGGAGTGGTTTATTTCTCCATCCTACTTATCCTCTGAGAGCCAGCCTAGGATTTCCATTGTCTCTGTCCTCCCAAAAACCTCATTAATTCACAGGGTGAAGACAGACCATCCCTCTATTTTTTCCCACTCATATCTCCTAATAGAGCTTATCATTCAAACTCCCAGTGTGCCTCATTCTTCTAGTACCCTATGTGTTACCCAAATTCTCCAATGAAAGAGATCTTCACATTGGCACCTCAACTCACTAGAAAGTGGGCATTCTCAGGTCATGATAACTAGCATGGTGAGCATTTTCACATGTCTCCAGGGACTCCACTGATGTTGCACAATGGCTTTCCTCTTCTTTGGAGAAGTAACCCAATGACCAGCACAACTCTTGAACATCAGTCAGTGCTTCTATGGCATCAACTGACTAGCAGTTTGGCAATTAGGGTGCAAATGTGCTCTTGGCTTTGCTTTAAGTATCTGCATCAGGAATTTTCCAACATGAGAGGAAAATAATGCAACCCTTTTTTTTGTAAGCTCTTGTCACTACCTACTAATGCAAAATTCTAGGCCTCTGCAAATTCTCCCCCTTCCCTGAAGTTTCTCAGAATCCTTTAGTACATTCAATGAATACAGAAACAAGTCAGGTTAGTTACTATACATCATTTTTGTTTTTGTTCTTCGGATTCAGCTCCCTCTGCCCTGTGCTTGGTGTGTGGAACCACAGCTGATGTCTATTTCTAACTCCCACTAGATATGGATGCATCTGCCCAGCCACCTTTCCAAGAAGACTGCAGTGTCTGATGGGCCCAGCTGCTGCTTTGGCGGGCTCCTGTCCCCCCAGCTCCCATGCCACCAATGCCCAGGCACCCATGAGATGCCACAGCTGTTCAGAATCCCATTGTGAAACAGGGGCCATGCTTATCTTCTCCTTAGCCTTCTTTTACTGCAGAGGGTTCTCAAAGCAATACTGCATGTGCTTTAAAATCATAGAATGCATCTCCTGAGTAGCTATATCTATTTTTACTTACAGCACCTCAAATCTACTCAGGACTCAGACATAGGGTGGGGGACTAGGCTAGGAGCTAATCCAAGTGACAGATGCTCTGATGTATTAATAATCACCCCTCCCTGGCTCTGTTCCTGACCGAGCTTGCGCTTGGTTCTCTTTTCCATTAGGATGATATCTGCTTGGGAAACTCCTTAGCTCATCATACAAATTCACCTATGGCAGGCCTATCTTGCCAGGTTACCAGATTCACAAAACTCCCTCCTTTCCCACCCTGTACATAGACTTTCCAAGGGTGATTAGGTCATACCTTATTTCTATTTGCTGTCACTCTGTTCAGTTGTTTTATGAGATAATTTGAAACATTCAACCACTTTGGTAATGTCTTGTGACAAAATACACTAAGGAGAGATTCAATCAGTAATTCTTTTCCACACCCTATTAATGTAGCAATGTTTCAAAAGGTTGTAATTAGGATTAATTTGTTTGGCAGTTCCTGAGGTCATCATGAATCAAATATGTGGAGTAAAAGCATACTTCTTCATTTGTATTCAAGAATATATGTAGTGGTTGAGACAGTAAAACATCTGAATTTAAATAGAAGTCGAAATTGTTTCAAAAAAGCTCAACCTCCATCATTAGATGAATGTACTGCTATTCTTGGTTGGGTATTTTGTACAGGTGTGTACATGTGGGTTTACATGTACAAGCTTCAGAGGCCTCCTCTCCCCATCCTGAGAAATGCAATGTGAGATTTTCTCAGAAGGTTAGCAGTAAGACTCTTAAATAGAGGAGGTGATACGTAAAGGTTTCAATGCTTATGCTACTGATGAGCAAATTGAATGAATTGATAAGTAGGTAACTCAATATTAGTGCAATGGTTCCCAATTTTTTAAAGTATCTTTTATCCAAACCTAACATTGTTGGAAATTTGAGCAAATTTTAAAGTTTTACTTTCAATTTGCATAGCATTTGCCCAAGTGGCATGTTGGTAAATATTTAACAACTGGCTCTCTGGGAAGGCAGGAAGCGGAAGGGGGAAACACCTTGATTTGTAGTATTTGCCTATTTCATTGGTGTAAATACACCTATCATCTGTGATTTCAAGCTGCCAATGTGATGCCACTGTGCAGGGTGTTGGAAAGAAACATACAGTAGCACATTATTATATAGTATTTAATATAGTAGATAAAGTAACCTCAGAAGAAGAGATAAAAGTAAAGTGTGGTACACTACAAGGAAGTGATGAGTTTTGAGTATTTGTTACTTTTATTGCTAGTATAAGTTGTGAGCTGATGTGATTAATTTTTTTGATTTTTAATTGACACAATAATGGTCAATATTTGTGGGATACAGTGTAATATTTTCATACATGTATACAATGTGTAATAACCAAATCAGGGTAATTAGCATATCCATTCTCAAACACTGATCATTTCGTTGCAGAAAGAACATTCAAAATCCTCTCTTCCCGTTATTTGAAAATATATAATAAATTATTGTTAACTATATTCACACTACAATGCAATAGAACACCAAAACTTATCTTCCCTGTCTAACCATAAAATAGTAGCCATTGACCAACCTCTCTCCATCTCCTCTTGCCGCTACCTTCCCCAGCCTCTGCTAACCACTATTCTACTCTCTACTTCTACGAGTTCAACTTTTTAAATATTCCACATGAGTGAGATCTCGCAGTATCTGTCCTTCTGCATCTGGCTTATTTCACTTAATGTAATCTCCTCCAGGTTCATCCATGTTGTCACAAATGATAGGATTTTATTGATTTATCATTGCTGAATAGTATTGCATTATATATACATATACCACATTTTAAAATCCATTCATCCATTGATGGACACTTAGTTTGGTTCCATATATTGGCTATTGTGAATAGTGCTGCAATAAATATGGAAGTGCAGATATCTCTTTGACATACTGATTTCATTTTCTTTAGATATATACCCAGTAGTGAGATTGCTGGATCATATGGTAGTTCTATTTTTAATTTTTTGAAGAACCTCCAAACTGTTGATCATAGTGGCTGTACTAATTTACCTTCCCACCAGTAGTGAATAAGAATTCCCCCTCCTCCACATCCTTGCCAGCATTTGTTATATTTTGTCTTTTTGATAATAGCCATTCTAACTGGGGTGGGTTGGTATCTCATTGTGGTTTTGATTTGTATTCCCTGATGGTTAGTGATACTGTACATTTTTTCATAAACCTGTCAGCATTTGTATGTCTTCTTTGTAGAAGTGTCTATTCAGGTCTTTTGCTCATTTTTCAATCAAATTTTTTTAAATTTATTTTTTAGTTTTTGCTATTGAGTTGTTTGAGTTCCATATATATTCTGGAAATTAACCCTTTGTCAGATCTGTAGTTTGTAAATATCTCCCATTCTATAGGTTGCTTCTTTGCTGTGTTGATTGTTTCCTTTGCTGTGCAGAAGCTTTTAAATTTGATATAGTCTCATTTGTGTAATTTTGCTTTTTTTGCAAAAACAAAAGCAAAATTTTGAGGTTCTATCCAAAAAAATCCTTGCCTATACCAGTGCCATGCAGCATTTTCCCTATGTTTTCGTCTAACAGTTTCATAGTTTTGGGTCTTACATTTAAGTTCTTTAATTCATTTTGAGTTGATTTTTTTATATGTTGAGAGATAAGGGTCTAGTTTCATTCTTCTGCATGTGGATATCCTGTTTTCCCAACACCATTTATTGAAGACAGTGTCCTTTCCTCAATGTTTGTTCTTGTTGCCTTTGTCAAAAATCAGTTGGCTATAAACGTGTGGATTTATTTCTGGCTTCTCTTTTCTGTTCCATTGGTCTGTTTGTCTGTTTTTATTGCAGAATCATGTGCTTTAGTTACCATAGCTTTGTGACATATTTTGAAGTCAGGTAGTGGGATGCTTCCAGCTTTGTTCTTTTTGCTAAAGATTGCTTGCTTTGGCTCTTTGGGGTCTTTTTGTGGTTCCATACAAATTTGAGAAATTTTTCTATTTCTGTGAAGAATGCCATTGGTATTTGGATAGGTATTGCATTGATCTATAGATTGCCTTGGGTAGCATAAACACTTTAACAATATTAATTATTCAAATCCATGAAATTTACATCTTTCCATCTGTTTGTATTTTCTTCAATTTATCGATGTTTTATAATTTTCATTGTAGAAATCTCTCACCGCCTTTGTCAAATTTATTCCTAGGTATTTAATTTTTTGTAGCTATTGTAAATGGGATAGTATTCTTGATTTATTTTTTTCAGATAGTTCACTGTTAGTATATAGAAACACCATTGGTTTTCTGTAGGTTGATTTTGTATCCTAGAACTTTACTAAATTCATTTATTAGTTGTAATAGTTTTTTGGTGGAGTCTTTAGGGTTTTTCATGTAAAAGATTATGTCATCTACAAAGAGGGACTGTTTGACTTCCTTCTTTCCAATTTAAACACCATTTATTGCTATCTTTTGCTCAATTGCTCTGGCTAGGACTTCTAATACTATGTTGAATAGAAGTGGTCAAAGTGGGCATCTTTTTTCTTGTTTCAGATCTTAGAAGAAAAGCTTTCAATTTTTCCCCATTCAATATAATGTTAGTTGTGGGTTTGTCATATATGGCCTTTATTATGTTGAGGTAAGTTCCTTCTATTTAGTTTTAATGATGGTGGTGTTATCAAGCAGTTCACAAAGTTCCTGAAGTTTAATAATCAACTCTCATGAGCTTGTGTAAGCCAGCTCCAGGACACCACTGCTCATGCCCAATCTCAGGACAGGTAAGATACCACTTTGGAAACTGAGTTAGACATCAGATCCTAGAGGACAACAGAGAACGTCTTCTATGTCTTTCCACTATTAACACTGGCAAACACAGGTACTCCATAATTTAAGGATTGTGTTGGAGGGACCTGTTGGTATAGTAGAATCTTCATTAATTAGGATCCTTAAAAACAACCTCACAGTTAACTAGGCTTTATTTTTTAGAAAGAATAACTTGGCTTGATTTAGTGTTGATTTAGTGTTTACCCAAAAAGATTTCTAAGTCAATATGCTCCTTCATTAAAAAAAAATCTGTATTGTAAAAAAGCCTTGGAGGTAAACATTATCCATCTTTTACATACCATAAAAAGACAAACAAACAAAAATACAAATGAAGGTAAAAGAGCAAGCCTCATTAAAGGAAAATGCCTGGATCTCATGTTCTACAGCAGCAACCCTGCCCTGTCCTGGCTAGGCTGGGAAAGGTCCTGTTCTTCAGTGGCCTTTCTTGAGTTTGCCTGCACACGTGATGGGGCTGGCACAAGGGGCTCTACACAAACTGATGTGCAAGTGCTCAGCCTTGGCATCACATCTCTTCCCTCAGGAATTTGAAGTATAGGAAAGAAAGAATCTGTCCGGTTAGTGATGGGAGTTGAAATTGAAACAAGGTCACGAGGCAGCTGGGCCATGAAAGTTATAAGTAGAAAGCAGGAACAAGAAGAGAACAAGAGGAATATGCAGGTGCATCATAAGAGGGGAAAATGAGCAGCTGCTCCCTAGCCAGCCTAAATCCTTGTCGGCTGGCCAGGTCCAGAACCCACATAATCCTTTTAATAAACTAAGGTAAAAATTAAGAACAAATGAAAGAATATGTTACATAGTGTGCATTGCATTATGAGTAGAATAATAATTGTTTATGAAGAAGTACTGAATTTAGTTCTAACATTAAGTTTTTGGTGGGGTTTATTATGTAGATCCTTATAAACACTGAACAGAAGAATGGACAAATGTTTTCAATGAGAACTTTATAAATGACACAGAACAATGCTTTCCATAGCCATTTTTGGATTAAGCCTTAATTGTAATAGTTTCATATTGTTAGATAATTCAGAGAAGACATTTTATTAGGATTTAAGAATTCATGGCTCAGTTATGTAGTTTTGAAAAAATTTGACCTAAAATAAAAGTTAGAGAATCTTTGAGTATCCTTCAAACATTAGTAATCAAGGGCAGATGTGTGACAAAATTCTAATAAGTCAGATTTCTGATTTTCTACATCTTCTACAGCTCCAGCTAGCATTCTGTGCAGTTACTGTTGATTTTCCTAGTGATAACCCAGGCAAAGTACTACCTTCAAAGAAAACTGCAAAATAGTAACATTCTCATACATTTCTGTAATATGCAAGGGACTTTGTTTACTGTCTCATATAGAACCTCTTAACTCAGAGCTAGACAGGTGTTAAATCCCCATTTTTCAAATGAGAAAACAGGGTCGTCAAGAGTAAGTGTCCAAAATTTTATTACACAACCAGAGAATATGGAAGCTGGGACTTAAACAGAAATAATAAAAATGTTGGTTAAGATTTACTGAGCTCTAACCATCTGCCAGATACTGAAATAAACATGTATTATCCCCATTTTATACATGAGAAAACTGAGAACACTCCTAACCCAAGTTGCTATCAATAATGAGGTAAAGTGAAAAATGCTGAATTTGAAATGTATAGGTGTTTTGGGGAGCTTTGAGCGAGTTGGTAGCTGACAGTGTGGGCAAGGTTGAAGAGTAAGGGAAGCTATCTGTACAGTGCCCATGGGTAGAAGATCAAGAGAAGTCAGTTCAGGTAAGGACGGGAAGTCATAGGAATACATTAACCAGAGGCAGGGCAATTAGGAAAAACTTGAGAATGGGAAACTGCTGTAAGAGGGAATTTCTCTGGACTGAAAAACTAATTCAGAAAAAGGAGAATTGCTAAAATGGTACTGGATAAAAGACAGGGAGGAAAAATTCAGCAAATCGGCTATGATGAGGCTAATACATGGATGACACCTTTGTTAAAAAATGGAGAAGTAATCCTGATTTTCCAGAAAGGACAGGCTTTCCCCTAGGGCTGTCAAGAAATGAACCAGATTCCAGGCCAAGTAGAGGATAAGGAGGAAGAATTCATTATGGAATCTGACAGATATATTGAGGAACAATGAATATTCACCTTGGCTATCAAATTTTCCATTTGTTTACAGCTTACACCCTCAAGACTTCCTTACACTACAGGATTTTAGCCTCAGGCCCTAAATAATTGTAATTGTGGAAAATTCCCTTGTATAGCGGTAGTTGCAGTGCCTTCTCTTTTGGGATACCTGAACTGTTTTCATCCTCCTCTAAATCAAAAACACAATGATAACATTGCTTTCTAAAGCACTTGGGTCAACCAAGCATTTATTGTAATTGAAGACATCCTGGGGCTTCACAAATGGAGAGTTTGGAGTCACTTTGTAATGTCTCTGAAACCCACCCATATCCTTTCACCCCCCACTGCTATGATCTTTAAGCCCGGTAGACCCACACATTCTTTGGTCTGAGTTACTGCGATGATCATTATACACAGAGTTCTGCAGGATTCCTGCCTCCTCCCTCTGCTTGTTGGCTCTGATGTGTCTCCTTCTTCCTCAGGGCCTCAGTCACATGGAAGGATTCCTACAATCATATTCCCAGCCCAGATCTCCTGCCTGACCTCCACGTGCACTTCACATCTGTCCACTGACCACATTTGCTTGCATAACCCATTGGCACCTGAAACAGAATCAATACGCCTAAAAGAGGACTATCATCTTCCTATTCCCCTCACCAAACAGGTACTCAAATGTCTGAGATCTGTGCCACTGCCTTTTCATTAGCATAAGCCAGAAATCTTGAGTGTCTGCTTCCAGTCTTTCCTCTCCCTTACTGGTACAACCACCTGGTATAACTGGACTTTATATCTCCAGGCGGGTCCTGTTCACACTAATGCACTCTAATGGCAATGAGAATGAGCTCTCTAAAATGCAGATCTGATCACGCCATTCCTCCAGTGTAAACATCTCTTAATGGCTTCCTACGCTTTCAGGATAAAATAACTCCTTCAAGTGATACTAGAGGTCTTTGCCCATTCCGCTCCTACCACTCCCTCTCACAGTTTAACTTCCATTCACAGTGCCATACCCTCAGTTTCTTCTGTGTGTGTTGCTGTTTTCTGCTCCTACTGTTCCTGTCATGTATCACCTTTGACTTCTTTAATTCTTTTATCTTTCTAGTCCCAGCCTAGATGTTGCCTCCTCCTGAAGCCTTCCTTGACTGTAGAGTCTGGGTTAGACATTCCTCCTATGATGACATCCCCGTGAAGACAGAGTCTTTTTTCTCCTCCTACACTAGGCTGTAAACTTCTTAAGGGCAGGTACCCGTTTATTCCCAATTGTATCATAGTGCTTACTACAGTATCTGACACAGGGTTGATATTCGTACTGTTTACACTAGGCACAGTATGTATCCAAAATATCGACCAATCGGTTGAATAATAATGACATCCATATAAATTCAATGAGTAAACGAAGACTTATTTTAGGTTTCCCAAATGCATTCTACTAGTATGACGGCAGTTGAGAATTGTTGCATATCTTCTTGTAATCTTTTGTCCCAGAGGCATTTTAATGGAAATTTGAGTCATTCTTTTCAAATTCACTTCCATTTACTTTAAAAATGACTTCAACACCTGTCTCATTCTCTCTTTCCCTACCGTTTTTAGGAGATTTCACATTTATCTTAATAACTTCATTTTCACTCAGCCTCAACCACACCAGCTGGCCATATCAGAGACAACACAGTTACACAAACCTTTGCCTGTTTGAGATCTGAAACTCTGACCTTCCCCCTTGGAAACTCCACATCCCTTTCTTCCATTGTCTCATCACCAGAGTTCACATGTCAAGTACCTCTGGCTCCTTGAAGGTGTAGATTTGGGGGATCCAGATCACCTGTTGTGTCCTTTTAGCCCCTCTAGCATAAACCTTATGGCCAGCCGTTTCAATGATGTGTTTGCTCTCGTATCTAAATCCCTCATTCTCTTTGCATTTAACCATTCATCAGTTATGAACGACTTCCAAGAGGGCTTTCTCTTCTCACATTCTTTCACTGCTGAAAGCTGCTGAAGGAAATAATAAAAATGCGCTGATTAGGTCAGTTAAGGTTTTGTGCAAGCTCATAAGCTGAACCTTAGCAGAACCGAATACAATAAAAAAAGACTTTCTTTTATTCATCCTGTTGTTTACACCCTACAACCCTCTGCAGCTGTTTCAAACCTTCTCCCCTCCTTAAGTCCCTGGCAGAGGACTTTCCTTACTTCATTAGAAAATCTTTCTCACAGTACCATTGGAGTCATTGGGCTAGATTTTCACCTATTCACCTTCTATTCTAAAATCCTGCTATTAGAAGAAGCAATGCCCTGGGAAGGGAGGTTCCAGGCGGCAGGTTTCCACCTGCTTTGTTTGCTGAAGCCAACAAACAGAAAGAGCACTGCTTTCCTGGAAATGAGAAAAAAGGGCAGAGATGGAGAGTGAGAACAAGGAAAATAGGGAGAGAATTCAAAGTGGAAAAATGTTGAATTCAGAGAGTGGCCACCAAATGCGCTCACTTTCTCCAAAGCAGTTTGTTTACTAGAAAGATCCATGGAGTGGGCCATTTCATTTCTTTTGGCCTCCATTTCCTCTCATCCAAATGAAAGAGTTGAATGTAATATGTCCTCCAGCACTGATGTCCGAAGATTCAACGAGCCTTTCTGAGCACCACAAAGGCCCTCAACCATGCTGTACGGGTAGTGACACAAAAATGTTGGGAAATGTATAGGGGAATTTGTGTTGATACAATGACAGGGAGCTCCCTTGGCAGTTAGCGAATGAGAACTGATGTATTAAGCCATTCTTGCATTGCTATAAAGAAATACTGGAGACTCAGTAATTTATAAAGAAAAGAGATTTAATTGGCTCATGGTTCTGCAGTCTGCACAAGCATGGCACCACCATCTGCTTGGCTTCTGGTGAGGACCTTAGGAAGCTTGCAATCATTGTGAAAGGTGAAGGGGGAGCAGCCTGTCACATGGTGAAAGCAAGAGTAAGAGAAAGGGAGAGAGTAAATGACCAGATCTCAGAAGAACTCACTTTCATGAAGACAGCACCAAGCCGTCACGAATCTGTCCTTGTGATCCAAACACCTCCTCCCAGGTCCAGCATTGGGGATTACAATTCAACATGAGATTTGGGTGGGAACAGATCTCTAAACTATATCAACTGACATTGTGCAGAATCAAATTCCACAGTAAAGCACGGTCCCATCCAGAATGCTGATGGTACTCCCTCCATACCACACTGCTGCAACCACACTGTAGAAGTTCTGACAACCAGGAACCATTTATTTCACTCTTTAAATCCCAAGGCAGTGACTCCCAGGACCAGCTAAGTTTATAGTAGGTGCTCAATATACTTGTGAAATAAATTCTGTGTCCCCACAAAGCTGTATGTAATGTGAATTTTTGTAACTCTATGATGATTTTCCATCGACATACATTTTAATTTCAGAGGCGCTTTATCTTCACTTCTGATTGACTTTTAATTGGCAGTGACTCCTAACACTGAGAGAGCTCAGTTATTAAAATGGAACCCTGCAGGGAATCCATTTGTAGAGCGATAAATCCTTTTATAGTGTGAATAATCACCCATTAATTGATCTGGTTTGTAAATTTGAATTTTCGTATGCTGCAATTTTTTTTTCTTAAATGTGGGCACAGCCATGGTCTCATTATAATCTTATAGTTCAAGAAGGGTCTAACATATATGACAGTTTTGCTATTTTACAATTGAGTCCTTTTTAGTAACTTCTAGGCTTTCCCTTCTATTACTTCCTTTTATAGGACATTTTGAACAATTCTATTCAAATAATGATTTATTGCTTGCAAAACTATTGGTCTCATCACTTAGTTTTAAATCACAATAGAGGAACTATTTGTCTCTGGGGATCTCTGGGCCACTAACAGATTTTAAAATTATATGCACTCCTGAAGAGTTTTCTTTCTGTAGTCTACCTTTTAGCATTTATGAAACTGAGCCACAGAGTAGTCAGTGGAACATTGCCAAGTGTCTGTGGCTGAGATGACAGCAGAATTCTGATCACCTCACCTCTCATTAAAGACCTGCCTCTTGACTAAAGAGTATTTTCTTCATTTTATAGAAATGTATTTAGAATGCTTCCTGTGACTGACATGAAACCATTATGAGAAATGGTCACTTGAGTGAGTCGCCTGGGAGCATGTTACAGGTGTCTGTCTGTATGGCTGATGCTGACAAATTTCATCCCTAGCCTATTTTCTGGAAACGAACTCTGTTACATTAGGTTTCCATCGGTAAATCCATGCTTGATAATACTCCGTCCTGCTGCTTTGGGTATTATAACAGTTCATGCAGAAAGTACTGGATTAGCCTCATCACAGATGATGATGGGGGATAGAAATGTGCATGGAATATTATTACCAATAATTATGGAGGGAACATTTAGCCTGTTGTTCAACTCACAATGCCCATAGTGTAGGTTATAACAAAAAGAATCGCAAACGGTCTGAAGATACCTGTTTCTGAAGTAATAGTACCATAGGGGTCTTGAGTAATGTTAATTAATGTTTAGCATAACTACAGGAGGGTGTTTCTATTTAAGGTTGCTATGGTACATTTTTTTTCCACTTCCATTTCAGCTTTTTCCCCACCCCTTTCAGATTGACAGGGGCATCATTCTCTATAATATATTTTCCTTCTATTATTCTGTCCTTGGACTTATTAATCCATCATTTTCTTTGGCCCTGCTTTTCAAATGTTACATATGAGCTGTGATATTTGTCTTGGCTAGCAAAATAAACGGGATGTGAAGATTCACTCAGAATGCATCTTTCTTATGTTCTTTTATGTCTCCAAGAGAAACCTTGGAGACATGCTTCCTCCCGACTTCATTCCCCTCTGACTAACCCCCTCCCATTTCATGTTTCCCCTTTATCTATAGATAACATAGCGTGATCCTGAAAGCTGGTTAATTATTTCTCTGTCCAGATGGGTGGGGGAAGCCAGGAAGGGAACATAGAGGTTTATCAGAAAAACATAAGTGGTGCTGCATCAGCACAGAAGCCTCTCTACCTAAAGAGAGTGGGTTACAAGCTAGAAAGAGACAATAACATTAAAAGCAATATTTCTGTCATGAGGCCTTCTCAGAGCTGTGAAACTAACCTGCTTGTATTTTTTTCTACAGCCCATAAAAGGGCTCACAGCCAGAAAATACAAATCCCATAGGCTGCTGTTATGCTGATGACAGTGAAGAAAGGAGGAAAATTGTTTCATTGCTGAATTGCAGATATAATTATGACATTTTATATATTTTGCAGTCTGTACCAAAGAGTTGTATTAATATCTACTATGCCCTATAGCAGGAGAGAAGTTAGCACCTTAATGCTGGGGATTCAGACTCTGATTTTGCTGAGATTGAATCCCCCTGGCTATTTACTAATATAAATTTTGTGGTTAAAGGAAAACTCAGAAGCAGGTGATAATGGCTGCATCTTTCGCGGGACCAGCTGATTCATACAAATCATTTGTACCAGTGCAGGGAGTGAAGCTAATTGCACTTGCACAATGTGTCTTTCATTGCCAAGATCTGCAGCGAAAGTCTAACTGCTTACTTCAGCCAAAGACGGATACAATGGGGCGTTGAGAAAAATTTAAATACGTAGCCATAGTTCACAGGAGAAATGTTTGGGAATTGATTTGCGGGGCTTGCAAATCAATGCAATTATGACGAAGAAGCTGAAACTCCTGTTAGTGAAGTAACCTGGCAGTCAAGTATTTGTGGGTTGAGGGATGATTAAAAAGAGACAGAAAAAAATCCATCATTACTTTCAAATGTAGCTCAGGCCACAAGGCAGGGGTTGGTGATCCAGTCCACACTTTATATTAAGAATTAAGTATTTCTGGTGAACAGTGAGCCAATAAGTAAACAAACAACATTTTGGGAGATGCAGAATAGACAGGAAAATAAAATGTATAGTAATGAAATATTAATAACCTTGCATTTTATGGACCTCAAACACTAGTTCCGTGATTTACACTATTTCTGTACGCAGTAGTATGGGATCTGCCGAACAATAATAAAGATGGCATTAGAATGCTACTGCCTCAGTGTCATGGAGAAGGGAGGATTAATCAGTACCATACGATAGCTGTAAACTTGAGTAAATAGAAGCACATATAGGTAGTTGCTTTCCTGCGCACTTTATGTTTGGCCCATGGAAATGGGGGAGATGAGAAACACAGTAATTATGAAAATGATGAGCATCAGCACCCAGCTTCACATAAATAAACACATCATTCTCTCAGGTCCTGGTCGCTCAGGGGTGCTGGTTCACACCAGCTGCTCCCAAGAGAATGTAGTGGTTATTATTTCACATCAAGAGTCATCTTTGCAGAGCTCTTGGCCCACTTTACCCCTAAATTCAAAATACTGTACTCTGTACCTAGTAGTCTCCTTACATAGGAAACAGCGGCCCAGTGTCTGTCTGGCTTTTGGCCTCACCCACTGTCATAGAGGTCTGGTCAGAAGGGACTTGGAGATGCTGATTAAAACCTGGGAGGAAAAGACAGTCATACCATCTTGCTTCAAAGAATATCTCATTCATTCCTGCTTCATACCTGTCCCTTCATTTTTGAGCCAACCTCAAATTGCTGGTATTTACTATTTGTCCCAGATTTCATAGGCATAGTTGGCCTTTAGCCTGACCAGTGCTTCTGCCATGGTGTCTTCCTCCTTAGCAGGTCCGGTTTTGCTCCTATTTTGACTGAGGAGCTGTATAACACACTTGTTTGGTGCTGATAGTGCCCTTTGCTGAGATGAAACTATAGTAACAGGGCAATGCTCCATGAAAACTACTACATTATCTTTGCAATTTTCCTGTGTCTTGCAGACTTGTAAGTACTCTGCCAATCACTGGGTTCCTATTCTCCACACCCCCACTCCTTTTATAAATGAACAAAATTGCTTAACCATTAATATGCCTCTGAAGTATAAGCCTAGTACTCAGAATTGATCAGCTAAACTTCCCATGGGGCAAGCTTAAATGATTTTCATTAAAATTCTAGCATTTATCTTTTGATATTTACCTTGCCATGGTATGTCACCATCTCTTCCATTTTCCTTAACAAGACAACACAGTAAGCCAAATATTCTTCAGTTATGTATTAATATTTTGAGGACTATGACTTAGCATGCCTTTATTTCTTAACTAGACTTATGAGATATACTTACTGCTTCAGGACTGAAAGTACACTTAAAAACTTTTCAAATGTGCAAATTATCTATTCCAGAGAGAACCAGAAATTATACCCATATGGGTGACAAATATGCATAATCAATAGATTAACGGTAAGTCTTGGGGAATAAGTTGTTTTATGACCCTTGCTAATTCTCTATTTTCATCACTCAAAACTGGAATGTATAGTGATGAGCACAGAGTAGCAATAATAGGTTCTCAGTAAATGTTGAAGTGGATGAATGAATTCCATGGTCTTGGTGAATTTTTTTGTATCCCAAGACATGATGAGGTTGGATGTCGTGTTCTTACAGAGAAATTAATCCGAGATGGGATATATTATCAAGAGTGAGTTAAAGGATACTTAAATTAATTAAAACAAAGTATTTAATTGGCTCTTCAGTATGCATACCTTTTCCCAGGATATATTTCCTTTTTCCATTCTTGTGTCTTCCTCTTCAAAGTTCTGGTAGATATTTTTACTTGGAATCTTCAAGTATACTCTTCTCTACCATCTATCATGGAAAATAGGGTTGCAGGCAGAACCGGGGCAGCCTTTGCTCAATTCTAATTTCTGAATTTTCCTATATCATATGTGTGTGTGTATATATATATACACACATATATATTACATATATTTTATATATACATGTATATCTGATATGATACAAAAGAATAAGCAAGGCAATAAACTGAAGTTCTGTGAAGCAATTGCCTGATTTTATTCTAAGCTTTAAAAGAAGATAAGCTTAGAATATTTTGGTCCAGAGGATTCCAATGAATTGACAGTGTTCAATGATTAAAAATGGTGAAGGGTAAATAAATCATTAAAAGTAATGACAGAAAACATCGCCTACCTTGGGAAACAAATGATATGAGTCATCTCGTTACTTATGAAAAGCAACCCATTAGTGAATCATGAGTATCATCTGAGAAACAGAAAATTCATTTGGGCTGCAGAATTGGTTCTAAACTCATCAAATTAGATGGATGCTCCCAGCCACACAATTCTGTCAACTTGTTCATTCAGGGCCTTTATGCTCCCTGTGAGCATAAAGTCCTTAAAAGGGCCTTTAAACAGTCCTTAAAAGGGCCGTACAGGTACTTTATTTCCAGAAAGGTAATAATAGTAGGTCCCTAAATGAAGTTTTAGAGATACTAAGTTGCAAACTCTACCGTTTTCTTTTCTTTCACCTCCCACTGGCAACCTTATAAATGTTTCACTCCATAACATTTTGGTCTAAGTTGGATAAAACATACCTTCCTAGGGTTCTCTATTTGCTAATAGAAAAGGAGCCGAGTGTTGCCACTGAACTTGCTGGGAAGTGCTTTGACTTCAGGTGAGCTCACAATCAGCTTAGCACTGCAGTGCTGTGATTTGGGTCATAATTAAAAGATTTTACTATAGAAAATGACCGTGCTGTTTGCACATTCCTTTCATGTCCTTCAGGAAGAATGACATCAAGCACTTACTTGTCTTTTATATACTTTTTTTAAGGTAGCATAGTGAAATAGGAAAAGCTAAGGTTAGTGAAATAGGAAAAGCTAAGGTTGTAAAAAATAGACCTAGCTCCAAATCCTGGCGTTGGCAATTAGGAACTTTGTGAACTGGGCAAATTACTTAACATCGTTGAGCTCTGGTTTCTTCAAGTGTGCAATGGGCCAATAACACCAGCCTTGCAAGATTCTTATATGGATTAAATTAAATTAAATATGTAAAGCATTTGGTATTTTGTAGGCATTTATTAAATGTTGTTTATCATCGTTATACCTTCTATTATCCCTTTCTAAATTTCTATTTCCTCCAATAGTATGCTCCTCTGTGAAATTGTGTGATTATGTCAGGTTCTAAACTATTTGATAAAAGCTTATAAGAGTTAATGAGATCAGTGAGCTCATTTTTCTTTTCTTTTTTTTTTTCTGAGACAGAGTCTTGCTCCATCACCTAGGCTGGAGTGCAGTGGCGTTATCTCTGCTCACTGCAACTTCCATCTCCTGGGTTCAAGCTATCCTCCTGCCTCAGCCTTCCAAGTAGCTGGGATTACAGGCGCCCATGACCACGGCCGGCTAATTTTTGTATTTTTAATAGAGATGAGGTTTCACCATATTGGTCAGGCTGGTCTCGAACTTCTGACCTCAGGTGATCCACCCACCTTGGCCTCCCAAAGTGTTGGGATTACAGGCGTGAGCCACCGCATCCAGCCTCATTTTTCTTTCAATCATGGAATGCTGAAAGGATTCCCCCTCCATGAAGTATTTCCTATTTTTCTATGGGAAATTCTCCCCATGAACTATTCTAGCACTTCGCTTTCATATCTATTTTATTAATAATTTAAGTATATATTGTGTTAAAGTCTGTGGATTACATGACTCTCTCTGATATATTAGAAGTTCCTTGAAGGGCCAAATTTATTTTTGCCATAGACAATAACACCATGTTTGGGGTCCCCAAAATATTTATTGACTTGGATAAAGAATGCAATAAGGTACTCCCATGGACTTGGAAGAGGAAAGAAAATTCATCGTAATTCACTCTCCAGTTTTGCTCTGTGATGGCACGTAGTTCATTTGGAGAATTGACCCAAAGATATATTGTTCGTTGTGCATTCAAGAAAGAGAAAATAATTCCTATCCTTCTTTTTACATCAGGAGGCACTTAAAAGAAATTATCTGAATTGTGGTACTTGCCCACCTCCCTAAGGATGCCAGAGGGAATGCGCTTTCCAATTCCTCCTTTTCCACCCTAAATGCCACCTTCAGTGTCACCAAGAACCAGGGGTTCTACATCTAATTATACTTTTTACTAGATTCATACACGGTCTTTGAAGGGATGGCAAAGAAAAGCAATGGATGTCACAAACTATGATGAAGATATGATATGGTCAGAATTTATTATTCCTGAGACCTTTTTAAGAGACAATGTGACATTGTAGCAATACACTTTGTAGGGGAAGAAAATGATTGCAGTTTTTGCTTCTGGTGGAACTGAGAATCACGGCTCTCTTACAATTAATTTTCCTTATCTCCCTCCTTATAGGTATAGGATCAAACTTATAGGTATAGCAAGCTTCTAACATTGTGAGAGCTTTGGGCAACTTGTTCATTCATTTAACACACCTTTAACCAACAAATAGGATCCTCGTAGCAGAGTTCCTAAGAGCACCAGCTCTGGAGCCCTGGCCTCTGGTCTAAGTTTTGCCTCTGCCACTTACTAGCTGGATTACCTGGGGGAAAATTGTCTCATCTGTGCCCAGTTTTCTCATTTGTAGAATGAGTCAGAAAGTTGACAGAACACACTTCACAGGGTTGTTGTGAGGATTGAGTGTGTTATGAGAGGCAAAGGATATTGATAAATGTCCTGGCACATAGTAAACACAACACATTTAGCTAAAAAGCAATACAAAAAACTCATTTGCAGGTACCTCCTATGTACTAGATAAATATAGCTATGCGATGGGCATTACATGAATGGGATGGTTGCTGCTCTTGAAGAAGATGTATTCTAGCAGGAAGAACAATATGTAGCAAACAATTATGATGTAGTATGGCGTGTATTTACAGAGTGTTGAACAATCATTTCTGGGGGGATAAAAGTTTGGGGCAGCGAGGGTGATAAATGTGATGGGTGTCTAAAGAGTGGTCAGTGTTTTCCACGCACTGAATGGGGCAGAGGACAAGCCTGGATGGATGAAGGGATGAAGCATATTCTGTAATTCCGTCAGAGCAGCTGCTCTAACATGGCTTGAGTGGAGAAGGTATGGCTAGGGCGGCAGTGAAGGATGAGGCTTGAAAGGTTGGGAGTGGGATAGACAGTGAAGCCCACGTATGTCAGGCGAGAGTTTATTCTTTTTTTTTTTGAGACAGGGTCTCGTTCTGTCGCCCAGGCTGGAGTGCAGTGGCGCGATCTCGGCTCACTGCAAGCTCCGCCTCCTGGGCTCACGCCATTCTCCTGCCTCAGCCTCCCGAGTAGCTGGGACTACAGGCACCCGCCACCACGCCCGGCTAATTTTTTGTATTTTTAGTAGAGATGGGGTTTCACCGTGTTAGCCAGGATGGTCTCGATCTCCTGACCTCGTGATCCGCCCACCTCGGCCTCCCAAAGTGCTGGGATTACCGGCGTGAGCCACTGCGCCCGGCCGAGAGTTTATTCTTTATTCCAAAAGTGATGGACTTCCCCAAGAGGCTTCAAAGCTGGGGGGTGTTATGATCATATAATTGAGCACTCAGTGCTTATTGCATTCATGTTGCATTTAAGCACTCAGGGAGAAATCATAACTAAATGTTATAACTAACACAAACATGGTGAGTTTGCAATCAAATTCCCTTTGCACTAATGAGAACTACTCTGTTGCCTTATGCCTGTCTCTTTAACTCCCTGAATTTCATTTTCATCAAGGTTGTTAGGAGGTTTGAATGAGATAATATATGTATATAGCCTTTTGAGAAAGGTGAAAGAACATGGAAACATGCTGTAGTTATTGGTAAGTCCGCTTTAAAGACTGGAGAAACAAAGAAGGCATAAATTAAATTGAATGGCATGGCCACTCCTGCTGGTCTACCGATAGAGGGCAGCATCCTTCAAAGGACTGATGGGGCCAGGGCTGTATACCCGCCAGCAGAAGAGAAAATGAGGGCAGCTGGGGAGGCAAGATTTTTTCTCACATGAATTCTTCATCTTAAGTTGGAGATGACACCTACCTTGTAGATGCTGCTACTGGGATTGGAGGTGATCTATATGGGAGGCAGTATACGACAATGGTGAAGGGAGTCTTTAGAGTCAAACACATAAGTTTGACCCCTAACTTATTCATCGAATATCCTTGAGCAGGTTAGCTCATTTAAGTCTCAATTTGCTTATCTGTAAAATAGAGAAAATAATAAGGCCTATTTTATAGAACTGTTGTCAAGATCAAATGTGATAACAAAATGAAGTGTTTAGTGTAGTGCCTAGTTCACAATAACTATCCACTACATTTATTTGCCATCCCTATGTAGAAAATTTAAAAACCATGATTAAAATTGCTTTCTAATTAGGTACTACCATCCTCAGCTAGTAAAAGGCTTATGTGGATTTTAAACTAAAATATATGCAGCTTCAAAGCTTCCATTTTTTCCCCTATATCATGCTGCCGGTCCTGATATGTCATAGATCCCAACACAAAAGCTCAGCTCTGGTATAAAAATGAGGAATTGAAAGTGAGTACAGATGATATTTCTAGATTGTCTGTCAAGTTTTGCAAAATGTGTAAAAGAAAACAAGCAGTATCAAGACCTGAAGGTGAGGTGCATATTTAAGATTCTTTCTTTTTAATAATCTAAGCTGTTATTAGCAGTGGATGAGAAAACATTAATTTAAAAAATCTGTATATGATTTTTTTCCTTGATGCATTTTTTACTTCTAATGCAATGTACATAGTATAAATAAGTAATGTAATCAAGTTTATCTTTGGAAGAAAAAGTTAATAATCCTACTGGAGAGCTGGAAATAAATGGTGCTCTTACTGCATTTATTACAAATCACACAAAGCAAATCACCCCAACCTGAAACTGTGTATTGCTTGAACATGTTGAATCCCTTTGTGACCCTCCTTACCTTCCCAGTTGCCTCTGGATCCTCAGGCTGTACCTGATGCAGAGAAACTGCATGGAACCGTTCAAGGGCCAGCAGGAACCCCTATGTCTGCCTTGTGACTTCCAAAGACACCAGGCCCCAGGCATCCGTGGACTTGCATTTAGGGAGCTGGAGATCTCAGGAGGCTGAGCTCAGCATTCAGGGGCCAGAATGGATGGTACTACTCAGAATAGTGACAACAAATGCTTGACAAACAGATCCACATAAAGTGATGATAAAAGGAAGCCCACTGGGTTTGTGAGACTTCAAAGTGAGTGAACTGTATGTGAGAAAGGGGAACAGAGACAGTCAGACACCAAGCAGATAGTGGACAGAAATACATTACAGGAATGAGCAGAGAGGAAAGGAGGCAAGGTGGATCCCCAGGGTGGGTTTGGGGAGGGGCCTCACTTGGGTCCTGCTGTTTGGAGAGTTTCTGTAGGTCATGATCAGATTCCTGTGAAATGTAGCATAGGGAACTCTGATGACACATTCACAGTCTTTATACTCCCTGGACACGTTATCATATTATATGCCTCTGTTTTTCCACATGATGGCTCTAAGATTGATAATCTAGGGAACTTGGAGGGCCCCTTTATCTCTGAAGTCTGTGTCCAAGTGGCTTGTCACCACTTCTCATTCTGAATGAAGGCTAAGCTCTTCCCATGGGCTTCCCATGGGCTCTGAGTTTCTTTTCCTCCCGTCTTCTCTTTTCACCCATTATCTTTCCTTCCTGTGTTACATTCAATATCTGCTACTCTACTGGTATTTTCTCCTTAGCCTTTAAACACAAGCAAGTATCTCCAACAAAAACAAGACAAACAAAACCAAAACACCTTCCTTGAAGTCTACCCTACACACTCCTACACACTCCCTTTCTGAGAAGTCTTCTGAGACACACACTTCCCTGTCCCCTGGAGACCTCCCTTGCCTCCAGTGGAGTTAATGGCCTCTCCCTGTGTCCCTCAGCACTCTGTGCATGTGTTCTTCTACCACAGCACTTTCACATGCCATCATCATGGGTTGTCTTCTTCCCTCTCCCTCAGTGGCCCATGTGTGACTTCAGGAATGGGGATCTCTCTTTCATCTCGATTCCTGTTCCTAGCTCAGTGGAGCTAGGAATAAGCTTAATGTGCTAAAAGTTTTGTTGCACCCTGTTGTATTAGTCAGATTTTCAAGAGAAACGGAACCAAAGGAAGATACATGATGACTGACACGGGGTGGGGGAAAGAGATTTAGTATGAGAAAATGGATCACATCATTATGGAAGCTTAGCAGTCCCAAGATCTGCAGCTGGCAAGCTGGAGATCCAGGAGAAATGATATATGGTTCCAGTCCAAGTCCAGTTTCAAAGGTGGAAGAAGACCAATGTCCTCAGCCCAAAGACAGTCAGGTAGAGACAGAAGTCTTTTCTACTCAGCTTTTGCTCCATTCAGGCCTTCAATGGATGGGATGAGATCCATCCAAATTGGGGAGGGCAATCTGTATTTTCAGCCTATTGATTCAAATGTTAATCTCATGCAGAAACGGCATCATGGACACACTCACAGTAAAGTTTAGCCAAATAACTGGGCACCACATGGCCCAGTCAAGTGGATACATAAGGTTAACCATCATACTTGTACATCATATTTTTTGATTTTCACTGCAGTTTCTATCTCTTTCTGCAACATGTTAGTGCCACAGACTTCAGAGGTCCCTCGCTTTTCCAGTTTCCTTCAATCCTTAATGCCTACACTATATAATATATGAACCAATTACAGCTCTCTTCTATTGTTCTGTGTTCCATGACCAAGCATAATACTTTTCAAAAATTGTAAGTTCATGCAAGGCAGCAGCAAGTCTGGGGGAGGGGCGCCTGCCATTGCTGAGGCTTGAGTAGGTAAACAAAGCGTCCGGAAAGCTCGAACTGGGTGGAGCCCACCGCAGCTCAAGGAGGCCTGCCTGCCTCTGTAGACTCCACTTCTGGGGGCAGGGCATAGCCAAACAAAAGGCAGCAGAAACCTCTGCAGACTTAACTGTCCCTGTCTGACAGCTTTGAAGAGCATAGTGGTTCTCCCAGCATGGAGTTTGAGATCTGAGAACGGACAGACTGCCTTGTCAAGTGGGTCCCTGACCCCCGAGTAGCCTAACTGGGAGGCAACCCCCAGTAGGGGCAGACTGACACCTCACACGGCCGGATACCCCTCTGAGACGAAACTTCCAGAGGAACGATCAGGCAGCAGCATTTGCTGTTCAGCAATATTCGCTGTTCTGCAGCCTCCGCTGCTGATACCCAGGCAAACAGGGTCTGGAATGGACCTCCAGCAAACTCCAACAGACCTGCAGGTGAGGGTCCTGACTGTTAGAAGGAAAACTAACAAACAGAAAGGACATCCATACCAAAACCCTATCTGTACGTCACCATCATCAAAGACCAAAGGTAGATAAAACCCCAAACATGGGGGAAAAGCAGAGCAGAAAAGCTGAAAATTCTAAAAATCAGAGCGCCTCTCCTCCTCCAAAAGAACGCAGCTCCTCTCCGGCAACGGAACAAAGCTGGATGGAGAATGACTTTGACGAGCTGAGAGAAGAAGGCTTCAGACAATCAAACTTCTCCGAGCTAAAGGAGGAAGTTTGAACCCATCGCAAAGAAGTTAAAAACCTTGAAAAAAGGTTAGATGAATGGCTAACTAGAATAACCAATGTAGAGAAGTCCTTAAATGACTTGATGGAGCTGAAAACCGTAGGACGAGAACTATGTGACAAATGCACAAACTTCAGTAGCCAATTCGATCAACTGGAAGAAAGGGTATCAGTGATGGAAGATCAAACAAATGAAATGAAGTGAGAAGAGTAGTTTAGAGAAAAAAGAATAAAAAAAAAATGAACAAAGCCTCCAAGAAATATGGGACTATGTGAAAAGACCAAATCTACGTCTGACTGGTGTACCTGAAAGTGAGGGGGAGAGTGGAACCAAGTTGGAAAACACTCTGCAGGATATTATCCAGGAGAACTTACCCAATCTAGCAAGGTAGGCCAACATTTAAATTCAGGAAATACAGAGAATGCCACAAAGATACTCCTCGAGAAGAGCAACTCCAAGACACATAATTGTCAGATTCACCAAAGTTGAAATGAAGGAAAAAATGTTAAGGGAAGCCAGAGAGAAAGGTCGGGTTACCCATAAAGGGAAGCCCATCAGACTAACAGCTGATCTCTTGGCAGAAACTCTACAAGCCAGAAGAGAGTGGGGGCCAATATTCAACATTTTTAAAGAAAAGAATTTTCAACCGAGAATTTCATATCCAGCCAAACTAAGCTTCATAAGTGAAGGAGAAATAAAATCCTTTTCAGACAAGCAAATGCTGAGAGATTTTGTCACCACCAGACCTGCCCTACAAGGCCTCCTGAAGGAAGCACTAAACATGGAAAGGAACAACCAGTACCAGCCACTGCAAAAACATGCCAAATTGTAAAGACCATCGATGCTAGGAAGAAACTGCATCAACTAACGAGCAAAATAACCAGCTAACATCATAATGACAGGATCAAATTCACACATAACAATATTAACCTTAAATGTAAATGGGCTAAATGCTCCAATTAAAAGACACAGACTGGCAAATTGGATAGAGTCAAGACCCATCAGTGTGCTGTATTCAGGAAACCCATCTCACGTGCAGAGACACACAAAGGCTCAAAATAAAGGGATGGAGGAAGATCTACCAAGCAAATGGAAAACAAAAAAAGGCAGAGGTTGCAATCCTAGTCTCGGATAAAACAGACTTTAAACCAACAAAGATCAAAAGAGATAAAGAAGGCCACTACATAATGGTAAAGGGATCAATTTAACAAGAAAAGCTAACTATCCTAAATATATATGCACCCAATACAGGAGCACCCAGATTCATAAAGCAAGCCCTTAGAGACCTACAAAGAGACTTAGACTCCAAGACTAATAATGGGAGATTTTAATACCCCACTGTCAACATGAGACAGATCTATGAGACAGAAAGTTACAAGGATATCCAGGAATTGAACTCAGCTCTGCACCAAGCGGACCTAATAGACATCCACAGAACTCTCCACCACAAATCAACAGAATATACATTCTTCTCAGCACCACACTGCACTTATTCCAAAATTGTTGGAAGTAAAGCACTCCTCAGCAAATATAAAAGAAAAGAAATTATAACAAACTGTCTCTCAGACCACAGTGCAATCAAACTAGAACTCAAGATTAAGAAACTCACTCAAAACCACTCAACTACATGGAAACTGAACAACCTGCTCCTGAGTGACTACTGGGTACATAATGAAATGAAGGCAGAAATAACGATGTTCTTTGAAACCAATGAGAACAAAGACACCACATACCAGAATCTCTGGGACACATTTAAAGCAGTGTGTGGAGGGAAATTTATAGCACTAAATGCCCACAAGAGAAAGCAGGAAAGATCTAAAATTGACACCCTAACATCACAATTAAAAGAACTAGAGAAGCAAGAGCAAGCACATTCAAAAGCTAGCAGAAGGCAAGAAATAACTATGATCAGAGCAGAACTGAAGGAAATAGAGGCACATAAGACCCTTCAAAAAATCAATGAATCCAGGAGCTGGTTTTTTGACAAGATCAACAAAATTGATACACCGCTAGCAAGACTAATAAGAAAAGAGATAATAATCAAATAGACACAATAAAAAATGATAAAGGGGATATCACCACCGATCCCACAGAAATACAAACTACCATTAGAGAATACCATAAACACCTCTACGCAAATAAACTGGGAAATCTAGAAGAAATGGATAGATTCCTCGGCACATACACCCTCCCAAGACTAAACCAGGAAGAACTTGAATCTCTGAATAGATCAATAACAGGCTCTGAAATTGAGGCAATAATTAATAGCTTACCAACCAAAAAAAGTCCAGGACCAGATGGATTCACAGCCGAATTCTACCAGAGGTACAAGGAGGAGCTCGTACCATTCCTTCTGAAACTATTACAATCAATAGAAAAAGAGGGAATCCTCGCTAACTCATTTTATGAGGGCAGCATCATCCTGATACCAAAGCCTGGCAGAGACACAACAAAAAAAGAGAATTTTAGAGCAATATCCCAGATGAACATAGATGTAAAAATCCCCAGTAAAATACTGGCAAACCGAATCCAGCAGCACATCAAAAAGCTTATCCACCATGATCAAGTGGGCTTCATCCCTGGGATGCAAGGCTGCTTCAACATACACAAATCAATAAACATAATCCAGCATATAAACAGAATCAAAGACGAAAACCACATGATTATCTCAATAGATGCAGAAAAGCCTTTGACAAAATTCAACAACCCTTCATGCTAAAAACTCTCAATAAATTAGGTATTGATGGGATGTATCTCAAAATAATAAGAGCTATTTATGACAAACCCACAACCAGTATCATACTGAATGGGCAAAAACTGGAAGCATTCCCTTTGAAAACTGGTACAAGACAGGGATGCCCTCTCTCACCACTCGTATTCAACATAGTGTTGGAAGTTCTGGCCAGGGCAGTCAGGCAGGAGAAGGAAATAAAGGGTATTCAATTAGGAAAAGAGGAAGTCAAATTGTCCCTGTTTGCAGGTGACATGATTGTATATCTAGAAAACCCCTTCATCTCAGCCCAAAATCTCCTTGAGCTGATAGGCAACTTCAGCAAAGTCTCAGGATACAAAAATCAATGTGCAAAAATCACGCTTATACACCAATAACAGACAGATACCCAAATCATGAGTGAACTCCCATTCACAATTACTTCAAAGAGAATAAAATACCTAGGAATCCAACTTACAAGGGATGTGAAAGAGTACTCTCTTCAAGGAGAACTACAAACCACTGCTCAACGAAATAAAAGAGGATACAAACAAATGGAAGAACATTCCATGTTCATGGATAGGAAGAATCAATATCGTGAAAATGGCCATACTGCCCAAGGTAATTTATAGATTCAATGCCATCCCCATCAAGCTACCAATGACTTCCTTCACAGAATTGGAAAAAACTTTAAAGTTCATATGGAACCAAAAAAGAGCCCACATTGCCAAGTCAATCCTAAGCCAAAAGAACAAAGCTGGAGGCATCACGCTACCTGACTTCAAACTATACTACAAGGCTACAGTAACCAAAACAGCATGCTACTGGTACCAAAACAGAGATATAGAACAGAACCCTCAGAAATAATACCACACATCTACAACCATCTGATCTTTGGCAAACCTGACAAAAACAAGAAATGGGGAAAGGATTCCCTCTTTAATTAATGGTGCTGGGAAAACTGGCTAGCCATATGTAGAAAGCTGAAACTGGATCCCTTCCTTACACCTTATACAAAAATTAATTTGAGATGGATTAAAGACTTAAATGTTAGACCTAAAACCATAGAAACCCTAGAAGAAAACCTAGGCAAAACCATTCAGGATATAGGCATGGGCAAGGGCTTCATGTCTAAAACACCAAAAGCAATGGCAACAAAAGCCAAAATTGACAAATGGGATCTCATTAAACTAAAGAGCTTCTGCACAGCAAAAGAAACTACCATCAGAGTGAACAGGCAACCTACAGAATGGGAGAAAACTTTTGCAATCTACTCATCTGACAAAGGGCTAATATCCAGAATCTACAATGAACTCAAACAAATTTACAAGAAAAAAACAAACAACCCTATCAACAAGTGGGCGAAGGATATGAACAGACAGTTCTCAAAAGAAGACATTTATGCAGCAAAAAGACACATGAAAAAATGCTCACCATCACTGGCCATCAGAGAAATGCAAATCAAAACCACAATGAGATACCATCTCACACCAGTTAGAATGGCAATCATTAAAAAGTCAGGAAACAACAGGTGCTGGAGAGAATGTGGAGAAATAGGAACACTTTTACACTGTTGGTGGGACTGTAAACTAGTTCAACCACTGTGGAAGTCAGTGTGGCAATTCCTCAGGGATCTAGAAGTAGAAATACCATTTGACCCAGCCATCCCATTACTGGGTATATACCCAAAGGACTATAAATCATGCTGCTACAAAGACACATGCACACGTATGTTTATTGCGGCACTATTCACAATAGCAAAGACTTGGAACCAACCCAAATGTCCAACAATGATAGACTGGATTAAGCAAATGTGGCACATATACACCATGAAATACTATGATGTAACCATAAAAAATGATGAGTTCAAGTCCTTTGCAGGGACATGGATGAAGCTGGAAACCATCCTTCTCAGCAAACTATCACAAGGACAAAAAAACCAAACACCACATGTTCTCACTCATAGGTGGGAATTGAACAATGAGAACACTTGGACACAGGAAGGGGAACATCACACTCTGGGGACTGTTGTGGGGTGGGGGGAGGGGGGAGGGATAGCATTAGGAGATACACCTAATGTAAATGACGAGTTAATGGGTGCAGCACACCAACATGGCACATGTATACATATGTAACAAACCTGCACGTTGTACACATGTACCGTAGAACTTAAAGTATAATAAAATATATATGTATATAAATAAATAAAAATAAAAATTGTAAGTTCACTGCGGGTAATTAATTACCGTATGTCATGCTGTTACCATACCCTTTATAGTTCTTGTTTTGGATCTGGAACATAGGAGGCACTCCAAAAACACATATTCAATTGTATTAAATTGAAATATAATATATATGATGAATTAGTCATCAAGCATTAATGATATTTTGTCAGATTGCTAATTATCTATCCATATCCATTCTCCTTTTCATGAGAGATAGAACCTCCATAATTTGTGGGTATGACAATGTGTTCTAACCCCATATCAAGAACTATGAAAGATGCTGTAAAAGGGATATGGTAATTAATTACCCAATAAGACTACATTTCTAGCAAAGGATTCTTCTTGTTCATAGAGCACAGAATAATAGAAGAGAGTGGTCCTAGGTCACGTCATGCAGACAATAAGCAGTGAAGGAAGTTGGAGAAGGGATGAACTTCTGTGACAGTGATGTCAATGTATTTCTTGCAGCTAGCGGTGATCACGTGATATGGTTTGGCTGTGTCCCCACCCAGATCTCATCTTGAATTGTAGCTCCCATAATCCCCACATGCAATTGGAGGCACCCAGTGGAAGGTAATTGAATCATGGCGGTGGGTTTTCCCGTGCTGTTCTCATGATAGTGAATAAGTCTCAGGAGATCTGATGGTTTTATAAAGGGCAGTTTATAAAGGGCAGTTCCTCTGCACACGCTCTCTTGCCTGCCGCTGTGTAACACGTGGCTTTGTTTCTCTTGCACCTTCTGCCATGATTGTGTGGCCTTCCCAGCCATGTGGAACTGTGAGTCCATTAAGCCTCTTTTTCTTTATAAAATACCCAGATATGTCTTTATAGCACCATGAGAACAAACTAGTATATCACATAGCTAGATTCTGGCCATTGGGAGATAAGCAGAACCGTTGTATGAAATTTCCAGGGAAGCCTTCTAAATGGAGCTGACTCAGCTGAAAACTGTGTGAGTTTTCCTTTCCGTTTTCCTTTTTGTGGTTTCCAGGATCCCAGACAAGATGCCGGAGCAGCAGCAGCCAGCTTGAGGATGGAGGCTGTGTGCTAAGAATGGTAAATCAGGGAGACGGAAGATGTCTTGATTCTGCATCTCTTTGTAGTGCTGCCCTACCAGCCCTGGACTGCTCATTTCTGGATTTCTACACGAGAAAATAGAACTTTGACTGGGGCCTGTTGGGGGAGGGTGGGTGTGGGGGAGAGCATCAGGACAAATAGCTAAAGCATTCTGGGCTTAATACCTAGGTGATGGGTTGATAAGTGCAGCAAAACACAGTAGCACACGTTTACCAATGTCACAAACTAGCACATCCTGCACATGTACCCCAGAACTTAAAATAAAATAAAATAACTTTGTGTGTTTTCTTTCAGGTTTTAAAAAAATTTTATGTAATCCTAGCTGAAACATACAAATTAACACTTGCAAAAGAACAGAAGAAAAGTACCATCTAAAATAAAGGCAAATATTCTTTCAGGTTTTTTTTTTTTTAAAGGCATCTTTACTGATATGCAAGGCATGTGTGTATTACTATCATCAGATGTATGTGGTATTACTAAAATAAAATATATTCTGTTTTTATTCATTTTCTTTTTCATCATGACAAATCCTTCAGTGATGTGGGCTTTAGCTTGTCTTCCCATACAAGGACGATTTTCCTGTAAATTAGAGCAAAAAGAAAAAAGCCTTGTAAATCATCTCTCTCGCTTAACTTGCCCATTGTCCTCCTCTGCAGGAAACCTACAGGTTGCAGAAGAAAATGGCTGGTGGAAATGCAGCAGGAAGAATAACATGGTTCTGAAATGAGGTAAAAATCAGTGAAATTAGTGTAACAGCAGATCTTACTGGCTTTTTTTTTTTTTTCTACTTCACAAACTTAAAATTGGGGAAATTGTTGAGAGAGTCTTTGTTTTAAATGAGTGCAAGACAAGGACATATCTTTCTAAGGATCACATTAAATGAAGTGGAAAGAGGAGCCTCGGATGATAAATCAAAAATCCCACCCCTTCTGTCTACCTCTCCCACCGCCCTCCATTACAACACATCAAGCCAACATGAGGGATTATTTTCCATTCCTAGGGTGTGGAACATTTAGAGAAAAGCTCCCCTTTAGGGCTTTGATAATTTTAGAAAGACGTTCAGAATATGGACATCAAAGTAATGTCTTGTGTTTCTCAAGTTCTGCATTTTTCCCTCAAGAAGGGCCAGAATTAATGAACCAAATCCATGTTTTTGTGATAACACAAATTCCAAAGTGCACACCGGTAGAATTTGGAAAGCAAATAATTCCATTTTATAATAAACCAACATGATACAGACCACAGGTGGACTGTATCATGAACAGCAACAATGGAGAGGGCAGTAGTGTGTTAGCAGGAGGAAGAAATGATGACAGCAAAACCTGGGAGGTGCATTTCAGGATTCCTTAGGAGGCTGGCAAGGAGGTTCTGGCCATTGTCTGGAAGCTTCTCTGGGCAGGGGGCTAGGAGTCTTGGTTTCTCTCCATGGGGGCCTCATCACAGGCTGCTTGGACTTCCTCTGAGCACCCAGATTAGGTCTAAGGGTCAGTGTCTCGAGAGAGCTGGCAGAAGTGCATGGCATTCTAATGCTCTAGCCTGAGAAGTCACATGGCCCATGGTACCCAGCTGTACAGGTCCCCTAGAGGTCTAGGGTGAGAGGCAGCAGTGACAGCATTTTCAGAGATGTCTCTGGGACGAGGGGTAGGGAGCTGGAAGGGATGGAGAGAGGGAGACTTCTAGAGACCCAAGAGATGAGGCCGTTTCTACTGCACTTTATATTAATATTTAAAGCAGTCCTGAAGGTTTTCCCTGACTCAACAGGAGAGAGTACTGGTCCCATCCTTCCATGGAAATAATGCTGAGGTCACGCTGTAAGAAGGGTATGTGGTATGGGACATGCTGATGTTGCTATCTGGGGAAAATACAGACTGCTCCAGTGGGAAAAACAAATTTCTATGAGGGAGAAGCATTTTTTCAGTCACCTACTTAGCCTGGAAGCTTATTGACCACGTATTAGCTCTTATAACACCTGTGGAGGCCCCAGAGGGTGAGTTTTCACCCCCACCACATATGAGCATCCTGGGCTGTCCAGAAGTCACTGCGTTCATGAAAGTTTCAGAAATTAAGAGTCAAGCACTAATTTTCAGGCACCACTCCTTTCAATAAACACTCCATAGTTCATTTTGCATTTACGAAGAATTAGGTTGTTTGGGGGAGACTGCTGTCTCCTATACCCTGTCCACCGAGAGGCAGGCATCCCAAATTCAGGTTTCCATGGCAGTGGGCTTCCACGTCAGTGCCTCCCTGTCAGGGCTAATCCCGGCCTGGTGGGGAGTAGGCGAAGCGTGCTAGGATCAGGCCTCTGGACAGCCATTGTCTCTCCTCCTGCCACAGTGACATACATTCTTACTGTAGTAAATAACAGTAACCTAAGTTTTCCTAGCCTGTGAGAATAAATGAGGTCACATTAACAGTAATAAATCACATTTCAATTGTTAATACCTTCACCCAGCATACAGATAACACAGATAACACGAATGTTATCTCACCTATGTTTAACAATCAGTTGCCTTTTTATTTTTCGCTCCAGGCTGTCCTGGTTGATGTTTCCTGCCCATAAGGCCATCGAAAGGTGGGCATCTCCTCACGTGGCTGCTGCTAGTGAGGGACCTAGTATCAGCCCTGGGGGCTAAAGCGGTGCTGTGGCCTCTGCAGTCCTCAGCAGTCCTTCTGGCACTACAGGCATGCTGTGTTTACAGCAGAGATGGAGAGGTTTTCTGCCTTATCCCCATCCTGCCCAGCCCCCAGCTCTGGGCTTTAGTTTGTTATCTGTGTACCAGAGAGCATAGCTTGAGCCCCTGCGTCTTACAGAGTCCCTTATGACAACAGCCTCCTCAGCCTCTGCAAACAACCTCTCTCTCCACAGGGCTCAGATGAGAATCCAGGGAAACCAACTTCTTAAAAATAGACACCAGTAGGCTGCCTACCCTGCCAAGTCATTGGACATTTCCAGACATGCCTGATTCCCAGCAGAGAACACAAATTAGGCTCTTGAATCCCTGCTACACTACTAAACGTGCATAGCACGCCCTAATGCTTTCCCCTGAATCAACTCTGTTCGGTAGGTAGGACAGATGATAGTATTACAGTTTCCATCTTTCATACAAAGAAATTAATTCTTAGTGAGAAAAAGCTAGAAGCCCGAAGTGAGATAATAATTAAGATTCTGATTGATCACATGAATGGAGGTCTTTGAACAGCAAATCTGGCACTCTCCGGGGGTACTTCACGGTGACAGGTCACCAAGCTTGGCCTGGATGCTCTAGACAGAGGCATTTTCCTCTCTGTGCTCACAGCATGTTGGTTTGTTGTAGAGTTTGCCGTATTTTATGACACCACTTTAAATGTCAGTCTTCTCCACTAAACATCTCTCATGCCAGCAAAGTGCCTGGCGTGGAGAAGGGACTTGATAAACATTTATCGGTGGAATGAATATGAATTTTTTTAAAAAAAAATCTCTTAATGTTTCTCTAATGAAGGTGGAATCCTCCCACCCCAGAGAACATTTGGAAGTAGAGGAGCATTTCTGGTTGTCACAATACCGAGGAGTGATGCTCCAAGCCTTTTATAACCGGGGCCAGGGATACGGGACATCTTGCAATCTGTCAGACAGTCCTGCACAAAGAAGTGCTCTGTCCAAAATGCCAATCGCTCCTCCTTTGAGAATAACTACAAGGAAGTCCAAATGTTAGGAAAGTCCCAAGCACTCCTAAGCCTTCGAGTCTAGCCTAGGAATAACTTAGCTATCTGTGACCTTGCTATTTGAGTTTTGAGACAAAATAGGGGTTATGCTATATACCCGCCTCATGCTATGGTTTAATGAGAACATATGTAAGAGGCCTAATAGAGTGGTTGCATGTGGCAGGCAGACAAGTGATTTGAGCTCCTTTTCCCCTTACTTCAGGTAATAGGAACAATCATTTGTCAATGTATCAGTTTGGCCTATGGTTTAACTCAACTGAAAGATATTTTGAAAGCAGGCCTAGTGTTCTAGGATCTGCCCTTGGAAATATAAAAAGTAGTATGGTAGTATATTGCCCAATTGTTATGAAGATTCAAGTTTCTAAAGATCAGTGCCTGGCACTTAGTAGTCTCTTAATAAATAGTTGACTTGATGATAGGTGGCAGAAATCTAAGAAAAGCAGTGCTCTTGCTTAAATATTAAGGTAGCATAAAATCAAATCATATTCTCCCTCTTTAGCAAAATTGAGTGAGATTTCTTTAGTAAGTTCTGCTTATCCACTATTTCCTGCAAATTAAACAGACTTCCCACAGAAGATAACAATTCTTGACTTCACTCTGTTCCCACCATTGCAGAGTAATGCATGCTTGGGGCAAAAACACATATGACTCACCTGTTTTATAGTGTCTCTTCGTACCCTTTCAATTCCCACTGGTGAATGAATTTACTTTCTACCTGCTTCTTATTAGAGAAAATATGTCATAGAAACATTAAAAAATGTTGGTAAGAATAGAAAACCATAATCCTAACCCTACTGCAACTGTTGAAAAAATTGCCTTCCAATGCTTTTCTATAAGAATGTCTTTTTGCTAGGCGCGGTGGCTCACGCCTGTAATCCCAGCACTTTGGGAGGCCGAGGCGGGTGGATCACGAGGTCAGGAGTTCAAGACCAGCCTGGCCAAGATGGTGAAACCCCGTCTCTACTAAAAATACAAAAATTAGCCAGGCATGGTGGTGGGTGCCTGTAATCTCAGCTACTCGGGAGGCTGAGGCAGAAGAATTGCTTGAACCCGGGAGACAGAGGTTGCAGTGAGCCAAGATCATGCCATTGTACTCCAGCCTCAGCGACAGAGCGAGACTCTGTCTCAAAAAAAAAAAAAAGGTCTATTTATAGAGTAGCTATCATAATGCACATACTATTTTGATTTCTACTATATCCAATTTGTATTATATATTTTCCACATTTCCTGCATAATTATAATGTTTAATGACTGCAAAATATTCCATTGCTTTAATATGCCATCCCATCTTGTTGGATATTGAGATTGTTCTTACTAGGTAGGGCAGCAATAAATATTTTTTTACAAACAATTTTTAGCACTGCTTCAATATTTCATAGAATAAATCTCTAGTACTTTAAATACAGAGTCAAAGCAGAATGAATATTATGACTCTTGTTCTGTATTTTCTTACACATTTCCAAAAAGGTGATACCAATTTCCAATGCCATTAGAAGTATATAAGAATCCAATTTCACTGCAGCCTTGAACCATATAATTATTTTTTAAAAATTAGCAGGTTTAAAATAATACCAGTGAACCTTACTTTATATTTATTTGATTATTATCAAGCATAATTATTTTCCATATGCTTTATTTTCTCTTCATATTTCCTCTTGTGAATGTTTACATAATCCAACTTCTCCCTAACCAGAATCGAATATAGTAGAAGAAAAAGAATACTGGGTTAGTTTTGGGGCTTCTAGCAGCATGGCCTTCTAACTTAATCTCTTTTTGCCCAACACACCTCATCTCTATCTGAAGGAAGGTGGCTGATCGCTGATTCTTTCTAGCTCTAAACTTAAATTATTCTAAATACCCTACATGAAACAGGCCAAACTTAACCATATACAGTATTACAAAGTATCATATCTGTAATTGGCATAGGTAAATATCTAGAGTTTAACACTTGGGCAGGTGGAATTCTTAATAGATTTCAGGGAATCTTATGATTTCTGAGAAGCATGTGAAGGTTAATAGAGAAACTCTTAATTCATTTATTCAACAGGTATTTAGAGAGCACCTATAACGTACTGGACTCCCTAACAGATGCTTGGCATGCAAAGATAAAGCAGATATAGTTGTAGGGGAGCTTTGGTCAAATGCAAGAGATGGATGGACAGGAGAATTACAAGGAAGTGTGGTAGGGGCTACAGTCAGCAGCACGGGGAGCAGCCGCTTAAGAGGGCTTCACAGAAAAGGGGGCTTTGAGCCAGGACTTGAAAAATGAGTAAGATTTTGCGAAGAGGAGGCTAGAGGAGTGAGTAGAGGTAGAGAGGAAAGTCTTGGTCTGCAGGGAAGGGCACGTGAAAGGCATGAATCTATGCAAAACAACTTACTAATATAGTGAGAAGTTAGTTTTCTGGGGTATATGGTGCATCGTGCAGAAATAGGGCTGGACAGTAAATGGGAGTTAGATTTTATGCCAAGCAAAGGAGTCTGTTTTTTACTTTCTGGGAAGCTTGAATGCTTGGATATAGCCGGAAGCCAGGGGAGATTTCTAAGCAAAGGAGCAATATGGCCAGTTTTTTTTTTTTTTTTTTTTTTTTAAAGATCTCTTCTGGAAATCCACAAGTGCCATCTCAAAGCTGGGATTAATTGTGCGAACTTGGGGGCTCTGTTTTGAGGCCTTAACCATTTTCATTCAATACATGGTTGAGTGTTCTTCTTCTATTTACCTATGACTATCAGGCATCTGAAAAGCTGGGAAACAGAAGATGAATTTATTTTTAAACAGTATGTTAGCTATATTTTCAAATAATATGCACAATCTTTTCCTTCAAACTCCAGACATCTATTCAGAGGAAGCACTTCTATATTTAAAACAATGGGCTCAATTGTGGATTTGTCAAAAAAGTGTAATGAATGTGTGTCCCAGGTTGGACAATAAATTACACAGTCATGTTATCTAATCTGGAATGCCACAGATCTTGTGGCAGAGGGAAAGAGACCATGGTAGAGCTATGTGTGGCTCATAGCTTCTGTTCAGACAGAGCATACATCAATTCCACTCATATTTCATTGAGCAAAGCAAGTCACACACTTGAGATCAACATGCCCTCTCCTGAGGGGAATATGAAAGTCACATGGACCAGCAACCTATATATAGAGAGAGTCTGTATGCTTATGCAATATATACAGTAGTATCTACATCTAGATGTCCATCTCAATTATTAAGAAAGGTTTTTTTTTTTATTATACTTTAAGTTCTAGGGTACATGTGTACAACGTGCAGGTTTGTTACATATGTATACATGTGCCATGTTGGTGTGCTGCACCCATTAACTTGTCATTTACATTATGTATATCTCCTAATGCTATCCCTCCCCCCACCCCACAACAGGCCCCGGTGTGTGATGGTCCACTTCCTGTGTCCAAGTGTTCTCATTGTTCAATTCCCACCTATGAGTGAGAACATGCGGTGTTTGGTTTTTTGTCCTTGTGATAGTTTGCTGAGAATGATGGTTTCCAGCTTCAACCATGTCCCTACAAAGGAAATGAACTCATCCTTTTTTATGGCTGCATAGTATTCCACGGTGTATATGTGCCACATTTTCTTAATCCAGTCTATCATTGATGGACATTTGAGTTGGTTCCAAGTCTTTGCTATTGTGAATAGTGCTGCAATAAACATACTTGTGCAAATTATTAAGAAAGGTTTTAACTAGTGTTTCAGTGATAAAATCAAGGCCAGTCATTTTTCATTTGTTCTTGGCCACATCCCTCAACTTGCCAGCCCTGCCCTGTGTTGCAGAGTGCTGACCCTTGCAAAATATGTTTCCCGAGCTTCCTTGATTTTTTTTTAGGTTTCTTCAATGGTAGGTTATGGCAGGAGATTGAAGGATGTGAGGAAGGAAGAAGCCAGAGTATTCCTCCTTTCTCTCTCTGTGTCTGGTAGCATCTCTGGCTGTGGCTGTCGCCCCTCCATTGCTCCAGCAGCTATCTGGCCATCCTCCTTGTTGGACCCAGCTGCCTGTGAACAGCCCCCTCTTGTGGGCTCCTCTCTTTGTCCAACCAGCCCTGAGAATGAGAGTGGCTTTTTTTCAGTGTCTAATCTGCAGTTGCTACACCGTTTGCTACTTCAGTTCTTTCTATGCCTTTAATAGTTCATCATATTCACTTCCCTCTATTGAATGACCTGGAATGGGTTCTATTTACCTGACTGGACTCTGCATAATACAGACTGTATTCTGTTCTTGAAATTAGTCATCTTTCTCAAACTTGTCCACTACCTTAAGTAACCTTTACTCCAATTGTCCATTCACCAGGGTTGGCTGTGAATACTCTAGAAAGTGTGGTTAAGCTCCTTTAAAAAACCTTATATCAAAAGACCATGCTCCTAACTTTCATTCTAAGCCCAACAAATATATCACAGGGTGGCACAAATAAATATTTTTAAAACATTTACAAATATTTACAAGTTCTTATCTTTGAAAACATGGCAGGCCGGGTGTGGTGGCTCACGCCTGTAATCCCAGTACTTTGGGAGGCCGAGGTGGGTGGATCATGAGGTCAGGAGATAGAGACCATCTTGGCTAACATAGTGAAACCCCGTCTCTACTAAAAAATACAAAAAAATTAGCTGGGTGTGGTGGCGGGCGCCTGTAGTCCCAGATACTTGGGAGGCTGAGGCAGGAGAATGGCGTGAACCCGGGAGGCGGAGCTTGCAGTGAGCCAAGATCCCACCACTGCACTCCAGCCTGGGCGACAGAGCAAGACTCCATCTCAAAAAAACAAAAAACAAAAAACATGGCAGAGCAGGACTAGGGTGGCAGTGGAATTATCTGAGAATAAATGAGCAAATTATTGGCTCAGGTTCCACTCCTCAAAAAAACAAGATAGGCTGGCACAGTGGCTCATGCCTGTAATTCCAGCACTTTGGGAGGCTGTGGCTAGAGGAGTGCTTGAGCCCAAGAGTTCAAGACCAGCCTGGGCAAAATCTACACAAAAAATGTTTAAAAAATAGCTAGATGTGGTGGCATGTGCCTGTAGTCCCACCTACTTGAGAGGCTGACGTAGGAGGATCACCCGAGCTGAGGAGTTGGAGGCTGCAGGGAGCTATGATGTTACCTACTCCAGCCTGGGTGACAGAGTGAGACTGTCTCAAAACAACAACAACAATGACAACAAACAAGATAAGCTTTTCCTTTGTCTGTGATTAAGATACTTACCTATATATAGATATTGACATTTACCTTGCATACAGGTATATACATGCACACATATGACATTTATATATTCATGTATATATAAGATTTAATTATATTTAAAAGACTATGGATATACTGGTAGTCTTTAAAGAGTTTATTTAAAGATATTTAGAATATAACGATCACAGCCAGAGGATGACTTATTTAAAAGCTCCTACGTTCTATACTAATTTTCTATTGATATCTTTGATACAATATTTGGAAGCAAATTTTAAATATGGGAGGGAGTAGCTAGAGACACTGTAGGAAAAAGATTTGATATCATCCAGAAAGAATTTTTGCAAATAAGTACTGAATGAATGGGCAAATGACAGCCTTAGAGACTGAAGTCACATTTTGCTTCCTCTTGAATTAACAAGGGGATTTTGCTTCAATGTGTACAAGGTAGAGGAGCAGGAAAGATTGGTTTCTGGGGAACAGTTTACTCATCCTGAGGCAGTCTGCTGCTGGTCTGACCCCAGCACGCATAGCGGCGACTGTAGAGGCAGCACTATAGTAGTACTGCTAAATGTTTTCTAACCTTCCAAAGGGACCTCTGAGGAGCCTCTCTCCAGGGACTGTCACACTGGACAGAGCAGGATTGAACATGGGAGTTGGGCAATCACCAGGGTTTTTTGAGTCAAAATGACAGCAGGTTCCTCTGAGGGACATTTGCTGAGGAATGGAGTGGCACTGGGCTCTTTATGTGCCTAAGTGTGGACTTCAGAGACAGACTGACCTAAATTAAAATCCCAGCTTGGCCACTTACTAGCTACATGAGCTTGAGCATATTTTGTAATTTCTTTGATTCTCAATCTCTGCCTTCATTAAAGTGAGGACTATATAATATCTTCTTGGGCAGGGATGCACACACACGCGCACACACACACACATACACCCACCCATCCACCATGCTTGGTTCATAAAAAGCACTTATTTGAAGTGTTATTTTTATTATTGACAATAATAAGTTATTCATATGCTGTATTTATAAGATGCATGCAGCCAGTTTATAACATAATTATATTCCTCTGCTTCTCTACACTGCTATAAGGACCTCTAATTCAGTTTTGTCACCATGCAAACTAAGAGCCTGAAGCCCAAAGAGGGTCAAGAACTTGCCCCAAATTAGACAGCTAGTGAGTAGTAAACCGCGGCCCTTCTGACTCAATCAGGAATTGCAACATCTCACCTTGGTGTGCACACTCTCCCTGCTCACCCCTTCTCAGGGACCTTCCCAAAAATGGCGGCATAATGTATAGAGAAAGAGTCCTACTGGCACCAAATCTCCTCCCCTTTCCTTGTTTGAATCTAACTCCCTACATCATTCTATCTCTTTTTTTTTTTCAACCAGAGACTTAATTTTTTCTCCTCTGAATTTTATTCTTTACTTGCCTTCCCTTAAATGTGCTGACATTCTGTGTCTCATTAGTTAGTTTTTTAATTCATTCAACAAACATTTATCTAACACTTTTAAGGTGTCAGACGCTGGAGAACTAATGCTTAAAATTACTCCAGGGACTCACAATCTATGAAGGAAATGAACTTATAAGCAGAAATTGCAATACTTTGTGATTAGGAGGGGAACACAGGACCTTGGGACCCCAAGACCCTCCCACCAACAGGAGGCAGTCTAGCATGGCGGTTGACAGCATGGGCTGTAAAGCGAAATCCTGGGGATTTGAATCTCAGCTCCTCCATCCATGTGTGCCTGTGGGGAAATTGTATAGACTCAAGGAGATTTGGTTTCCTCTCCTATAAAGTAGGAAATGTAATAGTACCTGCCCCAGAGGGAATGTGAGGCTTAAATGAGAAAACTTTTAAACTTTAAATATTTAAATAATTTACAAGTTGTCATCTCCCTTTAGATATAGAGCTGAGCGGGAGAAGGGCAGGAAATCTATCTGAGAGCACATAGTAAGCATTCAACCAAAGCGATTTCTTTTTGCCTTAGGAGGGAGAGTAAACAGAGATTACTCATCATTGAATAGCTGGAGTTTAGGTTATTCATGAAAAAGGATCAGGATCTCTCCTCTTCCTGCAGCCAAAGCAAAAATTTCATAGTTATACTCCAAATGTGAATGATCAGCGTGATCACAAGTAGCTGAGGAACTGACCCTGAGGGTGGTTGATGATTGACTTTTTATAGCGGATGGGCTGCCAGAGCTGACAAGCAAAGCTTAGGCAAATTCTGCATCTCACAACCTGTGTGGTCCAGCTGTGGGCTGAACAAAGAGTGGCATATGTGATGTGAGAGCTTTGAATAGAGCCCGAGATTGCATGTTTCTGTGTGCAGGAAAATGGTTTACTCAGTGAATACTCTTTTTTTTTTCCAGCATCCTTTCCTACTTGGAGCGTAGGGCTGAAACCATGAGGCGATTTCTCTACTTTGCTGGCTGTGTTTCCTGAGCAAGGTGAGCCTATCATTTTCCATTCAGCTCCCAGCTAATAGAGAAGTTCCTCAGGCAAAAACACAAACACACGAACACAAAAAAATCAGGATAGATGGAACAAAACACAGATATCTTCTGCCTTTCTCCAATGTTTGGAAAAATAAACTTGCTGGAAAGGGGACATTGAATTAACTCCTCAACAGGCAGGCACACTTGTGGGTTTCAGCTATGGGGACTCTGAAAGCTGTGTCAGTTGGTGTGAATTCTACATTTCTTTGTGTGTATGTGTGTGTGTTTACGTGCATGAATGAGTGTGTGTGTGTGTGTCTGTATGTTGGTGGGGGTGGGGGACTGGTTTAAAGGGGATTGCTGTAACTCAGACAGGGCGGGAACTCATTTTCATTTGGAATCAAATGCTTTCAGAGTCAGATAAAATGAAAAACTTTATTCAGCATTTTCTGAAAGAAGCCACCCAAGGTCTCCTTTTTCAGTATCTGGGACCACAAATGCCAACTAAGTCACACGGGCTATGTCTGTGCACACATATATGTAATTTTTAATATCCTCACATGACTAAAATGGATTTGTCCCATTCAGTGGGAAGCCACAACATTTATTACATCTTTTTCTCAAATAAAGCTCAAAGCGAGCATTTCATCTTTCCTCATGTAATCATCATAAGGTAGCAAATGAAATTTTCCAAACCTAAAAGCATGTTGCTAAGAGCTCCAGGGCACTGCATGTCACTTCTTACTTTGATGTGTTCATGGAAGGGGGTGGGGGATGACAAAAAAAAAAAAAGGAGAAAGGAAAGAAAAAGAAAGATGCGCCACATCTTCCTTGAGATTTCAGAAAGCAATTTTTTTCTTTTTTTTTTTTTTTAACTCTTTATGTAGTGACAAGATGGAGCTGATTAAAAGAAGACAAGGAAAGTGTCAGTGCCAGACCACTTCAGAAATGAAGCATTCCAGAAAGGCATGTACGAACTCCTGTCAGAAACAGGAATGATTTCATGGCCCCTTTTGCATATTAATGAACTACAAGTAACCTCAGTTTAGCGGTGCAGATGCAACATTTCAGGAGCCGTGCCAGAATTCAGCGATAAATGCCAGCTCCAGGGGAAATACATTTCATGATAGAGTTAGGAGAGCAGCCATCTGAGACGTCCATAGAAATCGCCACCCCCCTTGAAATGGAAGGGGGTGTCTGGGGAGCAGGGCACTGGTGGCAGTGGATGTGGGGTATCTGGGGTCATTTTTCTAAAACCGGTTCCCAGGCATGCTCTCAATCTTCAACTCTTCTGACACTGCATATTTCCTCAAGCAACAAAATCATTTGCCAAAAGGTCAAGCTTAGGTGAATTGATTAATTTGGCTGCCTATTTTTCTGGTGTAACTTAAAAAAAAAAAAGTTTAATCATATAGTCCTCCTTGTTTTAGAAGCAAAATACCTCTTTTTGCTTCTTCCCCACCCTGCTCCTCTAACTGCCTGTCAGACATTTTTTTTCCCCCAACTTCTAGCAACCTGTGGTTGTATTTTCTGGCAGAAGGTAAGCTCTCAGCAGTCCTCTTTTCTTCCAGTGCTCCTCCAGAATTTGCTTGATTCTCGCCCCCTTGCTCACTCATTCCCCTTTGCCCCATACGCGTAGTACAACCGTCACTGTCGTCTGTGCTCACCATCTGTTTCTAAAATTCCTATGATACAGAAATCACATGACAGTTTGAGGTGCAGCCATTTCAATGTTGCAAGCTTTCGCTTGGCAGGATTTGGAAATGATGGCTGTGTGGTTTTGCCGGATGGGGCTGACCAGCTCATGTGGTGTGACAGCAAGCCCTCTTGAAGGACCTTCGAAAGCTGCTGCCGACAGGATCAGATGTTTCTGTAAGACTGAGAATGGAGAATAAAGCCACAGGCTTTATTTTCAGCTGAGACCCAGGCTAGATTGCAGCCAAGGAGAAGAGAAAACACGTACAGAGCAATGCTCTGCACTGCATTGTAAAAAAAAAATACACACCTAGAATTGACTTAGCTGCTCTCTCAGTCAACTCTTGCCAGAATAATGCTACATGGCAAAACACTCTGAGATTCAGCAGCTTCACACAATTATTCAATCTCACCCATATGTCTGCAGGTCAGGTGGGGGTTGGCTGACCCAGGTTTGGTCTATCTGGGCTTGCCTCCAAGCTGCAGATTAGGTCCACGTCTGCTCTATGTGTCTCTCATTCTCTTGGGCAAGTGGGCTACCTGGCTTGTGTTCTTATGGAGACGGCAGAAGTGCACGAGGGTGAATCTAACAGTGCTTATATCATATCCGCTAATATTCCATTGGCCAATGCAAGTCACATGAACAAGCTGGAGGCCAAGAGCAGGGAAGAGTAAGTCACATGCTTAAGCCCAGGTTCAATGGGGGGTCAGGAAATATACCCCCCTCATGAAGGTAGGGAAGGAATGAAAAATAATTAAGTGATAGCATAAAATCTATCACACTTGCTGTGATTGACGTATTAGTGCCCACCCAAATATTCATTCCTTCTTTTGGTAATTACTTTCATTTTCATTTTGGTATCCACAATTCTTTAGCAATTGTACCTTTTGGGAAAACTGATGCTTTACTCAGTTCTATAGATTGGGAAGGTGATCAGGCTTACGTTACCAGCATAATCCTACCCTCTGGGCATAATTACTAGTTTAAGGATAAACATGCAATCCAGTTTGGGACAATGAGAATAAAGGAGACATTTGCTAGGAACTCCTAGAAAACGGGCTTTCTTCTTACTCAGTGAGAACTACTAGAAAAGATGCCTTGAACTGTGTAGTGTGTAGCTGTGCCTTTTGCAACTGCTGAGGTGCGAGGGTGTGAGGATGAAGGTGGTGCACAGGGAGGACTTATGATTGAGATTGTAGGAAAATCAGTTCATTTCCTGATCAGTCCTAACCTGAAGCTCACCCAATTTCTGAGATTTTTAGTTAAGTCAGCTAATAAATTACCTTTATTGTTTATTGGGTTTAAATTACTTGCAATTAATACTATTTTAGACTTTTAAGATGTTGGGGTGTGTGTGTGTGTGCATGTGTGTGTGGTATGGTGTGAGATTTAATTCTTTTGTACCTCAGGTTCCTAAGATTTCTAGTCTGCAATATGGGGATAATTGTTGTTGTATTATAGTAATGTGATAATACATCAAGGTCCTAGCACACAGCAGACCAGCCATCTTGCACATTTCTTCCGGCTGTTCTCCGGAGGAGGGAATAAGCACAATGCTTGTGGAGCTGCCTCAAACAAGAGAGGATTTCTTTTTTCCAATTTTCCCCAAACCCGTGGGCTAGCCAAAGCCCTCATAGAAGACACTTAACAAATAAGACGCTTAACAAATAGTAGTCTTTCCTTTTCTCTTTTATAGTCATTACTTATTTGGAGGGCTAAAAGATAAAAGCAAATGAATTTTCTGTTCAGCAATAGAACTCTTAAGGAACATAGTTAATTGTGATTGTTTCTCTCTCTCTTAAAAAGCAGTTAATTTCTCCCTTATACTGTAGTCATTTCTTTTCTCTCTTCCTTTCCTAAAGCTCATTTTCTCTTTTTATTCTTCATTTTCTATGTTTTTATCCTTTCCAAGAGCCTCTTCTCTTTGTCTTCTTTCCTTTCTTCTCCCAAGTCTCTGCCTACTTTTGCTTTCCTCTCTCACTTTTGAAAAGGACTTCTGAGGACTTGGCCTTTTTGACCTCAGGGTCTCTTTGTGTAAAAGCTGATATGCTGGCTTGGCACGGTGGCTTACCCCTGTAATCCCAGCACTTTAGGAGGCCGAGGCAGGTGGATCACGAGGTCAGAAGATCGGGACCATCCTGGCTAACATGGTGAAACCCCCTCTCTACTAAAAATACAGAAAATTAGCCGGGCGTGGTGGCGGGTGCCTGTAGTCCCAGCTACTCGGGAGGCTGAGGCAGGAGAATGGCATGAACCCCAGAGGCGGAGCTTGCAGTGAGCGGCGATCCTGCCACTGCACTCCAGCCTGGGCGACAGAGCGAGACTCCGTCTCAAACAAACAAACAAACAAACAAACAAAAAGCTGATATGCCATCTCTAAAAGCAGAGCCTCTGGAATGAAATGTATCTGAACACACAGCCTGGCTCTGTGACTTTGGACTTACTATGTTCTCTGGACCTCGCCTTTCCCCCCTGTAGAATTGGTCTGATTTACCTACTTTGGGGTTTTTGTGGAAAACTGAATGAAATCATGTATGTCAAGTACCTGAGACTGCATAAATCAATCAGTAAACTGTAGCTGCTTCTCTTTTCAGCTTCTTTAAATAAGGTCATAGTTGTAAAATGCTTGGCATAGAGTAGGCACCAAACATTTAGCATACATCATTCATGTTTTATTTAAATAGAACAGCTGCTGACACCATCATTTTCCTGTCTTAGCCTTTTTCCCTGTAAACAAGTCTTTACCTAATTGTTTGAGTAGCTGAAACATCCCTTGTCCAAACATGGACAGAGAACATAAGGGTGAACTGTTTAGTTCATGGCTACTGAGAGAATTCTGGGACTGCTTCCTGCATGCCCTTAGGCAGATGGTCGGCCCACATATATTTCAACAACACAAATTAATGTAAAACATATTCATGTATGTATTAATTAATGCTAATGTATTCATAAGTAACTCAGATAATAGGCAGTCCATTCTGACACCTCCCTCCTAATTCATTCACCCTAAAGAGACCGACTCTTGCTTAAATTTTGGCTCAAACAAGTTGAACTACTGTGATTTCAGGAGCCTCCTTTCTTCCACACTCCCTATGGCCACCTGCCGCTGCCGAAGAATTCCTCTAGCTGGTGGAAAAAAGCCTTCCAGACTGTAATTAGACGGAGGGAGAAATTGTGTCTGTGCAAATACTTAACTAAAGTAGTATGAAGAGTATGAATTGAATTTCTGTCTCAGGGAAATCAGATAAAAAGTGGGTATAGGAGGTAAGTATTAGTACTTGAAGAGAAGGCTGAGGATGAAGGAGAAGTCACTTGTGGGGTGAAAAAGTCATGAAGATTTAGAGAACTGCCCAGAGTCAGATCTTTGTATCTTAAAGTGGAAGCTGTGTTCTGAGGAATGTTCTTTGTGGAGTGCCATGATACACTTTAAGCAAGTTTGAATTTAAGTTTGTTTTTGTTGCTGCTGTTTTAAAAAACTGAGTTGCTTTCAAGAGAGGAAGATTTTTCCCAGGGAATTCTTTAATGTTGGAGCTTGAGGACAGAGTTTAGATACTAATGAGGTCTCTGCCTTCAAGGCATTTATAATCAAATTTGGAGAACTATGGAAAGAGATAAGACAACTGTCAATATAAATATATAGAACATCCTTCTTATCATTGGCGCTCCCCTCACATGCACATTCTATTGGCTTCACGTCTGCTGGATGTGTGGGTCTTTTGGGATTGGGCTGTCAGAACTGCTGTTACTAAGAGGTAAGCAGTTAGAAAGTTCTTCCTGAACCTGGAGGAGTTGGCACTCTGTGTTCTTCCTCCCTGTTGTATATTTTTGTTCAAACTAGAAGGTTTTTATTCCAGTAAAAAAAAAATTGTAACCCATGTATGAAAACAAGTCATTGAAACAAGGGATGAAAAAGAACATAGAGCAGATCTGGACTGGATATTAAGAGAATGGGCCAATGAGAAAAGCAAAGTAAGCCCCTATCCTCCCCCGTGCTGGACCATTTTCAAACTCCTTTCAGAGGCATCCTAACAACCATCCTGTGAAGGCCTAAAGGCAAGTGGTAGAGACCAGGTTTATACTAGGATTGTTTCTGCTTCTGTAAATGAGAGAGCTTGGAGGAAATGACTGTTGTGTTAGCATCCTCCAACAAGGCCCCTGATGTTCCCTGCCACCTTGTATTCATGTTCTTGGGTAATTTCTCCCCTTGAGTGTATACTGGATCTAGTGATTCCTAACGAGTAGAATACAGCAGAAGTGATGGGATGTCACTTCTGAGATTAGGTTATAAAAAGACTGTGGCTTCTGTTTTAGGAACTCTCTCATTCTTTCAGTCTCTTGGATATTCTTACTCTGGGGAAAGGAAGCTACCCATTTTGTGAAGAACCAAAAGCCAGAGAAGATTTGAGGCTTGCCAAAAGCCACACGAGAGAGTCCAGAAGCAGATCTTCCCCCTATTGGGGCGTTGAGATACCTGCCACCTTGATTGCAGCCTTTTGTGAGATCCTGAGTCAGGGCCACTCAACTAAGCCACTTCTGGATTTCTGACCCACAGAAACCATGAGATAATAAATGCTTATGGATTTCAGCTGCTGAGCTTTGGGGTAATATGTTATGCAGTAATGAATAATTAATACAGTTGACCTTTGGTCTTTTAAAGTTATGTTTTATTTTTTTGCATGCAAAACTAAAATATGCTTTATGTTAAAGCAGAAAACAAAAAACAAAACAAAAACACCCGAAGTTTAACTAAGAGTTTACCATTATTCTCCACAGGGTAGATGGAGTAAATTATTTAAAACATGAATCACATCATGTCGCTCCCCTGTTCGAAAACATCCAGTGAGATCTCATTATGTTTGGACTGTAATCCAAAGCTCCTCCTGTGGCCTCCAAGGCCCATGTGACATCCATGCTGTCGCTAAGACTCCAGAGAGTATGCTCTTCCTCTCACTCATTGAGCTCCAGTAAGGGTAGCCTCTTGTGTATCCCACACTCTCGCCTGAGTCCTGTACTTGCTTTCTTTTTTTTTTTCTTCTGAACTGCTCTTCTTCCAGATGGTCTTATTGCCGACTGCTTCACCACATTCATTTCTTCAACGACGCCTCCTCAGGTTTCTGTTCAAATGTCAATTTGTAAAGATGCTTCCAGGAATATCCCATCTAAAATAGCCCCTTTCACCTACTATCCCAATGCTATAAGTGTATCATGTTACTACCTATTACTTTTTGTCCAATTGTCTGTCTCTCTCCGAGAATGCTGGTTCTATAAATGCAGGGATTTTGTTTGGTTCACTGCTATAGCCTAAGCTTAATACATATTTATTAAATAAATACTATATTTGCTTTCATTGCTTATTATCTCTCTTTTTCTTTTTTCCTGCCTCTACATAGTTTTTCAGATTTTTAGATATTTTGGTTTTACAAGCAGAAAATAAAACATAATTTAAAAAGACAACACTCCATCGTATTCAGATTTTTTTAAACTTTCAAAACACAATTTCTGTGTAATATATTTTCATACGAATGTATCATCTGAGTAGTGGGGCATGAAAACCCAGCTAAACTTCCTGTGTTTCAGTTTCTTCATCTTGAATATGGAGAGGCCTTAAAGAGCATTGAATAAAATAATGCAGGTAACTTACTTTACACAGTAGTACAAAGTGAGGAATCAATAAATGTCAGAGACACAGGAATCCCATCTCAGAGGCTTCAGTGAGTGTGTTGTAAGTAATGAAAGTGCTTATTGTAAGTTTCCTTGACGGGGTGAGTTTACAAAAAGAAACACACAGGAAAAACCCTTGTTTACCCATTCATCTCATATCTTCTTTTCCTTTTTTTTTTGGTTCTCATATTCCTCTCATGGAATAATGTTTTCTCTTTTACCAGGCACACTTGCCTGCTTTCTATGTAAATCAACCTATTTATTTTACTTCTTTAAATACAAACCCCTTCCCCTCTCCCCCTTTTTGAACTCAGTAACGCATCCTGAGGGGGCATATTCAAGGACAGGAAAGTCAAGGGAGAGACTTCATCGGAATTTTCCTGGGATAGAGGCAGGGTTATTGGTGGTAGGAGACAGAAAAGGCAGTGAACATTTACATATTCGTGTATTTTTTTCTATCATGGATTCATTGTAATATATTAGGCACTTAGTTTCAGAGCTTTTGGTATTCTAAATATTGCCATACTGAACATCTTTGTATGTTTTTCTAAATTCCAAGTATTTTTCTAGGATAGTATATTAGTTAGATTTCATACAGGAAACTGAAAGCACACTTAAATGGGGTAACTGAGGACTATTTAGGAAAGTGTGAGCATCACTGAGGGAGACCAGTGAACCAAAGGGGCAAAGTGAGGAAGCAGTGACTGGAAATGAGAGAGACAAGTGGAGCTGAAGCCGTGGCAGTGGCTAGAGCTGCAGGAGGTCACTCCCCAATAGGAATCATGGCCTGTGTTAAGGGAATTCAGCCATTTCTAAAACGTGGCCTCACTAGGGGGAGCCAGGGAACTATATACTCCCACTTGTCTCTTTTCCCGTCTGCTGATTCTGCTGGTGCCTTCCATTGGGCCAATTCAACCAGAAGTTAGAAGACGAGGGAGCCCTGATTCAGGGAGAACGAAGGGCGGAGGATGGATCTGGAGGACCAAATGGAGAATATCCACCAGAGAAGGATTTCTACAAGTGCAATTTCTAGGAAAAAGGGTGTGATTAGGCTTAACACGTTTAATATATATTGCCTTCAATCTTATTCTTTATAAAAAGGACAGTCCTATTTAGAAGAAACTAGCAGAAGATTTTTACACCCATAGGTGCCAATAGAACAATAAAGATATTCTGCCCTGAAAAGCAAAAACAAGCTTCCTTTCTGAAGAGTTCATCATGTACTGTTTTCTTTCAGCGAATGGAAGATGTTAACAGTAAGAGGGGTTTCTAGGCAGACATTCAAAGGAAGGTGGCAGAAGTTTTTTTTATACCAATATGCAGCTGTAGGGCCATACAGATATCTAGCAGTGAAAAGTAAAAAAAAAAAAACAAAAAAAACCACTTATTTTCTGAGCAGTTCCTCATGCACTTCTTTCTTTCAATGAATCAAAGACTTTAATACCAAGAGGTGTTTGTAGGTAAATAGAAGAAGATGGTAGAAGTTTCTTTCCCCATGTGCACATATAGGGCCAAACACATATCCGGTTATGAAATGTTAAAACAACCTTCCTTTCTGAACACTTCATCATGTACTGTTTTCTTTCAGTGAAAAAATCAAAGACAAAAACAAACAAACAAACAACCAGTCTTAACACCTAGGGTAGAAACTGCTTTGTGTTTAGCAAAATTTATTTGTTCTACCCTGTGGCACACAGAATGGACTACATCTCCCAGCCTCTCTTGCAGTGAGGTATAGTCATGTGACTGAGTTCTGGCCAGTGGGTTGTGGATAAAAATGATTCAGGCCTGTTCTAGACCTAGACTATAAAAACTTTCCTGGGCAATTCCCTATGTTCCTGTCCCAGTTGAATTAAAAAAATTAAAAATAACCACAGTGTCCTTGGCAATCATGTGTTGAATATGGCAGTATACAGGATGACAGATACTTGGGTCCTGCTGTTTAGAGGTGGGCCACCAGGGACACATGCAATTGGCTGTGACATTAGTGAACACTTAATTTGTATGTTGTTAATTGTAGCAGACACTTCCGGTACCATATGTCACATTCTTACATCCCCTCAGCTTGCGTCTGATTTCAGCTGTAGCTGAGGTGAAGAATTCTGTAATAACTTGGACAGATTTGGTGTTGACAGTGTCCCACTTCTAATATGCCATGTGCATCCCCTACTTTTTGCCTCATGGTCTTCTCTATCTTGCAGAAATAGGCTTGGCCTGCTCACAAGCAAATGCATCATGGACAAGCAAGAACATTATCATCTCCAGGGGCAGCCCTCAACCAGTGGGGATAGGAGTGAGTGGGTAAATGCTCCAGTGTCTACCATTCAGGTACACAATTCTTGAAGGCATTCTATGTACTCCTCAGGAATCTCTGCAGAGTTGAACCCACAGCAGCGACCTCTATAGCACACTTTATACCATGTCTCCCTTCTTCCCTGTCTTTGTCTCCTTATTCCTTCATTCTTGCCTTCTGAGCTCACCTCCCAAATGAATTACCAGCACTCAGGTCCTTAACAGCCTCTGCTTTTGGGGGAACGCGCTGACAGCCATTGATATTTTATCTATTACAATATCTGGAGTTGTCTTTTTTTTTTTTTCAATTTTTATTTTAAGTTCAGGGGTACGTGTGCAGGATGTACAGGTTTGTTACATAGGTAAACGTGGGCCATGGTGGTTTGCTGCACAGATCATCCCATCACCTAGGTATTAAGCCCAGCATCCATTAGCTATTCTACCTGATGCTTTCCCTCCTCCCACCCTCGACCCTCTGACAGGCTCCAAAAAGTTGTCTTAAGAAGCAAAGTAAGTGATATCAAATGGGATACTAATTCATAACAGAATTTTAAACATGGGGCATCGATGTATCACTGTGGTATATAAACACAATGAAATATTATTCAGCCTTTAAAAGGAAGGCAATTCTGGCATATGCTACAACATGGATGAACCTGGAAGACATTATGTTAAGTGAAATAAGCCAGACACTAAAGGACAAATATTTTATGATTCCACTGATATGAGATACCCAAAGTCATCAAACTGATAGAGACAGAATGTAGAATGATGGTGGTTTCCAGGGGATTAGAGGGAGGGGGAAAAGGGGAATTATTGTTTAATGGGTGCAGAATTTCATTTGGGGTGATAAAGAGTTCTGTGGATAGATGGACGGTGGTGGTTGTACAATAATATGAATATACTTAAAAATAAATAAGATAAATTTTATGTTATGGATACTTTACTGCAATAATAATAAATAAAAAGAGATAACTTTAGGATGGAATTGAGCAGTTTTCAAGCATGATAAAAGGGATTAGAAAGTCTAGGAATTTGGGGCACCAAAAGGTTGGAGAAGCTGTTTTCTTTAGGCCACAAATAGAAAGAGATAAGCATGAAACAAATTTATACATCAAAGGCCCAATAAGACTCAGTCTTGTGGCAAACATCAGGTGGAAGGTGTGGCCTTCCCGCTGCTACCATAATCCCAGATAGCACAAAAGTCACCACTGATGTGAGAGAGGCATAGTGGGGTTGATAAAACACAGAAATAATTTAGTTCTGAAAATAACATTTAGGAAATAACCTTGGGTGTGGTTACTGTTACACAAAACTGGATGTAAGCATATATACCAGAAGCTGACTATGTTTTTTATGGCACAGTGATTGCCAACAGAACCATAAGTCTGCACAGAAAAAAAACTTAACTATTTGAGACTTAAAACAAACTTCAGGACCCTGAATTTATATCAGCTTGAATTTTGCTGTTTAAACTGTATATGTATAGCCTCCAAGGAGGGTTTTCTTCTCAATAGTGACTTTGAAAATGGTCTGGCAGAAGAACGAACAATAAAGTATTTCTCAGAAGAGCCAGATTCTAGGAGCAATGGGTGAAACAGCTTCTCCCAGAGGGCAGAACCAGGGTGGAATCAAGGACTGAGCCTCCTGCCGGGGAACCAGAACCTCACAATGACAACCCGGCGGGAGTATATTATTGCCAGATATCAGTCTGCAGTGTGTGTCTCTATTCATCCACTGTCTACGTGGAGTATTTATTGCTGTTACTCTTTCCCTGGCCCACTGAATGGGTTTGTTGGGATGAGAGGCAAAGGAATATAACTTGTCTTTCTAATTCAAAGGTCCCTGGACCATGAGGAGCCACATCTGGAAGGATGGCATGGGCTGTGCATTTTATGGAGATACAGGGCTTTGAAATGGATGCTGTGGTTGGTTGGGACATTGAGTGGTCCCTCCAAGTCATCTCTGGGGAAGGGCAAGGGTGTTCTATGCATGGGAATGGGAGTAAATTGCTCCAAATGGAACAGAAGAGCAGATTAGGGCCAAGACCTTCCATGTGTTCACCAGCCCTGTTTTTTCTTCACATGGGTCACACAACTAGCCTACATTTTCCAGTTTTCCTTACAGCTGAGTGTGGCCAAGTGACTGAGATTTGGCCTGTGGGAATGTGGGTAAAAGTGATACAGATGACTTCCATGCACTCCTCCCAGAGGAGCATCTTTTTTTCCTTCTAGAATGCCAGAATGAGCAAAACTCCCAGGGAAAACTTGGGAGTGGCTTATTGAAGATTGCAGAGCCACAAAATGGAGCAGCTCTGAGTGTCTGAATCAGACTTAAAAAAAAAAAGACATATAATCAGGATCAACTTCAGTGGACTGTGATATGAGCAATAAACAACTTATGTTGTGACAAACTACTGACATTTTTTTCCTGTACCAGGAGCTATAGTTACCTCCACGGATACACTATTATGAAAATTTGTGCCAATTATAGATCATTTGGTAAGTTCAGAAGGTAAAAGGAAAAAAATCTGCTTTTTCACTCTCCTGAGGTAATCACTTCTAATATTTTAGAGTGTTTTCTCACTGCCATTTTCTCTATGCATTTATTTTTGCATAAGAACATTAATAGGTCTTAGCTAGAAGATATTATGAAGAGAGTTTTGGTGACAGAAAATATACGCCAGTCAAAATCTCCAATTGCTCAAGTCCTTCAACATGTATTTCAAAAATATAAACTTTATAGTTGACTCAGATCATTAGCAATAAAAATTGACTTTACAATATTTTTCTTATTTTATTCACACACACAAATCTTATAAAAGAAGTAACTCTGTTATTTTACAATATACATTGTTATATTATCAATGTATAATACAGTGTGTGGCAAATAAAGTCACCTAATAACTATCTATTGAATAAATTGATATATGAGTGAAGGGATTAATGAATGAATGACTGAATGCAATTCTGCATTGGTGTAACAGGAAAAAATTTGTCAATTAATCATCTAAGCAATGTATAAATTATGTAAATAGTTTAGCCATTTTGGATGGGCTGCACCAATTGTTTTAAGCATACATAAAACATGCTAAGATATGCCCTCTGGGCCGGGAGTGGTGGCTCACACCTGTAATCCCAGCACTTTGGGAGGCCGGGGCAGGCAGATCACGAGGTCAGGAGATTGAGACCATCTTGGCCAACATGGTGAAATCTCATCTCTACTAAAAATACAAAAATTAGCTGGGCATGGCAGCACATGCTTGTAATCCCAGCTACTTGGGAGGCTGAGGCAGGAGAACCTCTTGAACTGGGGAGGCGAGGTTGCAGTGAGCTGAGATCATGCCACTGCACTCCAGCCTGGTGACAGAGTGAGACTCCATCTCAAAAAAAAAAAAAAAAAAAAAGAGAGAGATGCCCTCTGTAGGGTGAAGGGATGAATACGGTTGTATTATCCATTTTCACACTGCCGATAAAGACATATCCAAGACTTAGAAGAAAAAGAAGTTTAATGGACTGACAGTTCCACATGTCTAGGGAGGCCTCATGATCATGGTGGAAGGCAAAAAGCACTTCTTACATGGCAGTAGCAAGAGAGAGAATGAGAGCCAAGTGAAGCGGGTTTCTCCTTCTCAAACCATTAGATCTCATGAGATTTATTCACTACCATGAGAACAGTATGGGAGAAACCACCCCCATGATTCAACTATCTCCTATTGGATTCCTCCTACAACACATGGGAATTATGGGAATACAATTCAAGATGAGATTTGGGCGGGGACACAGAGCCAAACCATATCATTCCATCCCTGACCCCTCCCAAATTTCATGTCCTCACATTTCAAAACCAGTCATGCATTTCCAACAGTCTCCCAAAGTCTTAACTCATTTCAGCATTAATTCAAAAGTCCACAGTCCAAAGTCTCATCTGAGACAAGGCAAGTCCCTTCCACCTGTGAGCCTGTAAAATCAAAAGCAAGTTAGTTACTTCCTAGATACAATGGCAGTACAGGCATTGGGTAAATACAAATGGGATAAATTGGCTGAAACAAAGGGGCTACAGGTCCCATGCAAGTCTAAAATCCCACAGGGCAGTGAAATCTTAAAGCTCCAAAATGATCTCCTTTGACTCCATGTCTCACATCCAGGATGCACTGATGCAAGAGGTGGGCTCCCACGGCCTTGGGCAGCTCCCTGTGTCTTTGCAAGGTATAGCCCTCCTCTTGGCTGGTTTCATGGGCTGGTGCTGAGTGCCTGTGGCTTTCCCAGGTGCATGGTGCAAGCCGTCAGTGAATCTACAATTCTGGGGTCTGGAGGACAGTGGCCCTCTTCTCACATGTCCACCAGGCAGTGCCCCAGTAGGGACTCTGTATGGGGGCCCCAAATCCACATTTCCCTTTCACACTGTCCTAGCAGAGGTTCTCCATTATGGCCCCACCCCTGCAGCAAACTTCTGCCTGAGCATCCAGGCATTTCCATACATCCTCTGAAATCTAGGCAGAGGTTTCCAAACCTCTATTCTTGACTTCTGTGTACCCACAGCCTCAACACCATGTGGAAGCTGCCAAGGCTTGGGGCTTCCACCCTCTGAAGCAACAACCCAAGCTGTACCTTGGCCCCTTTTAGTTGCAGCTGGAGTGGCTGGGATGCAAGACACCAAATCCCTAAACTGCACACAGCAGAGGGACCCTGGGCCAGGCCCATTAAACCATTTTTTCCTCCTAAACCTCCAGGGCTGTGATGGGAGGGGCTTCAGCAAAGGTCTCCGACATGCCCTGGAGACATTTTCCCCATTGTCTCGGTGATTAATATTCAGCTCCTCATTACTGATGCAAATTTCTGCAGCCAGCCTTAATTTCTCCTCAGAAAATGGAATTTTGTATTTCATTGTCAGCCTGCAAATTTTCCCAACTTTTATCTTCTGTTTCCCTTTTAAAACTGAAAGCCTTTAACAGCACCCAAGTCACCTCTTGAATGCTTTGTTGCTTAGAAATTTCTTCCATCAGATACCCTAAATCATCTCTTTCAAGTTTAAAGTTCCAAAAATCTCTAGGGCAGAGGCAAAATGCCACCAGTCTCTTTGCTAAAACATAACAAGAGTCATCTTTGGTCCATTTCCCAGCAAGTTCCTCAATTCCATCTGAGACCACCTCAGCCTGGATTTCATTGTCCATATCACTATCAGCATTTTGGGCAAAGCCATTCAACAAGTCTCTAGGAAGCTCCAAACTTTCCCACATTTTTCCATCTTATTCTGAACCCTCCAAACTGTTCCAGCCTCTGCCTGTTACCCAGTTTTAAAGTCACTTTCACATTTTTGGATATCTTTTCAGCAGCACCCCACTCCTGGTACCAATTTACTGTATTAGTATGTTTTCATCTTGCTGATAAAGACGTACCCGATACTGGGCAGAAAAAGAGGTTTAATGGACTTGCAGTTCCACATGGCTAGGGAGGCATCACAATCATGGCAAAAGGTGAAAGGCACTTCTTACATGGCAGTGGCAAGAGAGAAAATGGGAGCCAAGTGAAACAGGTTTCCCCTTATCAAACCATTAGATCTTATAAGACTTACTCACTACCATGAGAACAGTATGGGAGAAACCTCCCCTCCATGACTCAATTGTCTCCCATGGGGTCCCTACCACAACACATGGAAATTATGGGGGTACAATTCAAGATGAAATTTGGGTGGGGACACAGAACCAAACCATATCTTATGAAAATATTTCTTCTAATTGAGAAAAGAGCAGAAAAAGAAATAAAGACTAGCTGAACAAGAACAATACCTAAATACAGGGTCAAACCTTTCCCCAGGCTATAGTATCCACTTGACATATACAAATATAATCCAACTGGATTCTTCAGTTAATTTAATTAATTTCTAAAAAAAAATTTCAACTTTTATTTTAGATTCAGGGATACATGTGTAGCTTCATTACCTGAGTATACTCTGTGATGCAGAGGTTTAGGGTATGATTGATTCTGTCATGCAGGTACTAAGCATAGTACCCACCAGTTAGTTTTTCAACCCTTGCCCTCTCCCTCATTCCTTCCTGTAGTAGTCCCGAGTAGTCTCTTGTTACCATCTTTATATCCACGTGTATCCATAGTTTAGCTTCTGCTTATGCGTGAGAATATGCAGTAGTTGGTTTTCAGTTCCTGAATTAATTTGCTTAGGAAAATGACCTCCACTGCATCCATTTTGTTGCAAAGGGCATGATTTCATTCTTTTTTTATGGCTGTGTAATATTCCATGGCGTATACATACCACCATTGATGGGCACATAGATTGATTCCATGTCTTTGCTATTGTGAATAGTGCAGAGATAAACATATGAATGTGTGTGTCTTTTTGGTAGAATAATTCATTTTGTTTTGAATATATACTTGGTAATGGGATCACTGGGTTGGATGTCAGGTCTGTTTTAAGTTCTAAACTGCATTCCACAGCAGCTGAACTAATTTATATCCCCACCAACAGTGTATAAGCATTCCCTTTTCTCTGCAGTCTTGACAGCATCCATTGTATTTTAACTCTTTAATAATAGCCATTCTGACTGATGTGAGATGGTACCTCATTGTGCTTTTAATTTGTATTTGTCGGATGATTAGTGATGTTGAGCATTTTTTCATGTTCATTGGCAGCTTATATGTCTTCTTTTGAGGAGTATTTGCTTATGTCTTTTGCCTGTTTTTTAAATGGGTTATTTGTTTTTTGCTTTCTCATTTGTGCGAGCTCCTTATAGATTCTGGATATTAGCTCTTTGTCATATGCATCGTTTGCGAATATTTTCTCCCATTCATTAGGTTGTCTGTTTACACTGTTGATAGTGTCTTTGGCTGTGTAGAATCTCTTTAGTTTAGTTAGGTCTCACTTATCAGTTGTTCTTTTTGCTTAGGATTTGTTTGGCTATTTGGGCTCTATTTTGGTTCCATATGGATTTTAGAATAGTTTTTTTCTAGTTTGGTGAAAAATGACATTGGCTATTTGCCCAATAGGAATAGTGTTGACTCTGCAGATTGCTTTGGGCAGTACGGCCATTTTAATGGTATTGATTGTTCCAATCCATCAGCATAGAATATTTTCCCATTTGTTTGTGTCAGCAGTGTTTTGTAATTCTTATAGACATCTTTCACCTCCTTGGTTAGATGCATTTGTAGGTATTTTTTTCCTTCAGCTATTGTAAATGGGATTGTGTTCTTGATTTGGCTCTCACCTTGAATGTGATTGGTATATAGAAATACTACTAATTTTTATATATTATTTGTACCCTGAAACTTTACTGAAGTTGTTTATCAGTTCCAGGAGCCTTTTGGCAGAGTCTTTAGGGTTTTCTAATTATAGAATTATATCATCAGTGAAAAGAGATAGTTTGCTTTCTTCTTTTCCTATTTGGCTGCCTTTTATTTCTTTTTCTTACCTGATTGCTCTGGCTAGCACTTTCAGTACTCTGTTGAATAGGAGTGGTGAGAGTGAGAATCCTTGTCTTGTTCCTATTCTTAGGCACAATGCTTCCAGCTTTTGACTGTTCAATATAATGTTGGTTGCGGGTTTGTCATAGATGGCTCTTATTATTTTGAGGTATGTTCCCTTGATGCCTAATTTCTTGAGGTTTTTTTTTTTTTATCATAAAGAGATGTTGGATTTTATTGAAAGTTTTCTCTGCATCTATTGAAATGATCATATGGGTCTTGTTTTTAATTCTATTTATGTGGTGAATCATATTTATTGATTTGCATATGTTGAACCAACCTTGCCTCACAAGAGTGAAGCCTACTTGACTGTGATCAACTAACTTTTTGATCTGCTGTTGGATTTGGTTTGCTAGTATTTGGTTGAAGATTTTTGTGTCTATGCTCATCAGGGATATTGGTCTGCGATTTTCTTTGTTCACTAAGCCTTTGCCAGGTTTTGATAACAGGGTGATGCTGGCTTCTTAGAATGAGTTAGGGAGGAGTTCCTCCTCCTCAATATTTTGGAATAGTTTCAGTAGAATTGGCACCAGGTCTTCTTTATATCTGGTAGAATTCAGCTATGAATCCATCTGGCCCATGGCTTTTTTCGGTTGGTAGGTTTGTTTTTTTTTTTAATTACTGATTCAATTTCAGAACTTGATATTGGTCTGTTCAGGGTTTTGAATTCTTCCTGATTCAATCTTGGGTGAGTGAGTGTTTCTAGGAATTTATTCATCTCCTCTGGATTTTCTGGTTTGTGTGCACAGAGGTATTCATAATAGTCTCTGAGGATCTTTTGTAGTTCTGTGGGATTTCTGTAATGTCACCCTTGTCATTTTTGATTGTGCTTATTTGAGTCTTCTCCCTTTTGTTATTTGCCCAATCTACCTAGCGGTCTATTGGTCTTGTTTATTCTTTCAAAAAATCAACTTTTAGTTTCATTGATTCTTTGCATGGATTTTTGGGTCTCAATTTTGTTCAGATCTGCTCTGACTTTAGTGATTTATTTTCTTTTGATAGCTTTGGAGTTAGTTTGTTCTTGTTTTTCTAGTTCCTCTAGGTGTGATGTTAGATCATTAATTTGAGATCTTTCTAACTTTTCTTTTTTTTTTTTTTTTTTTGAGACAGAGTCTTGCTCTGTGGCCCAGACTGGAGTGCAGTGGTGCGATCTCGGCTCACTGCAAGCTCCGCCTCCCAGGTTCACACCATTCTCCTGGCTCAGCCTCCCGAGTAGCTGGGACTACAGGCATCTGCCACCTCGCCTGGCTAATTTTCTGTATTTTTACTAAAGACGGGGTTTCACCGTGTTAGTCAGGATGGTCTGATCTCCTGACCTCGTGATCTGCCCTCCTTTGCCTCCCAAAGTGCTGGGATTACAGGCGGGAGCCACCGCGCCTGGCTGAGATCTTTCTAACTTTTTGAGAGAGGTGTTTAGTGCTATAAACTTTCCTCTTAACACTCCTTTTGCTGTATCTAGATATTTTGGTATTTTGTATCTCCTTTCATTTATTTCAAATACCTTTTGACGTCTGCCTTAATTTCATCATTTACCCAGAAGTCATCCAGGAGCAAGTCTTTTAATTTTTATTTAATTGTATGGTTTTGAGAGAACTTCTCAATTTTGATTTCTATTTTTATTTTTCTGTGGTCTGAGAGAATGGTTGGTATGATTTAAATTTGTTTTGAATTTATTGAGGCTTGTTTAATGACCAAGCATGTGGTCATTCCTGGAGTATATTCCATATGCAAAGAAGAATGTACATTCTGTGGTTGATGAGTGGGGTATTCTGTAGACGTCTGCCAGGTCCAATTGGTCAAATGTCAAATTAAAGTCCTGGGATTTGTGAATCTACAGCCTAAATAGGAAAGTATGGCCTTCAAGCCTTTTCATAACTTGAATTCTCTATTTTAGAATTCCTACTATGAATTCATTTCTCTATTAAATAGATTTTTTACTTAAATAATTTTTCTTTTTAAAAGGAAGTCCCTGAAACAGGACATTTTTTCTTTAAAGACAGAGACAATTTGGGGGAAATTTTTTAGGACATTACCTTTTAAAAACTGTTCATGATACTACTCATGAATTCTTGTATATAATGTTTCAGAGAAATGTGAGGTCAGCTTGTAATCTTTCTCCTTTGATGATTCCTGTCTTTAATTTTTCTTATGCTTAAAAACTTTTTGTTCCTTATATTTACCATTCAGAAATTTTGCCAGAGTTTGTCTAAGTGTGGATTGGTGGTTCTATTAAAATATGATGTGGTGAGTTCTTTCAATTTGCACATTTGTGTCTTTCTCAATTCAGGTAGATTCCTCCAATTATCTTAATCACAGATTACTTGTGTATGACTGCCTCACCCCAGGGGCCTCATAAATTCAGAGATATGTCTTAGTTATATTTATTTATTTAGCGCTTAGCACACAGTAGACATACAATGATGGGTTATTGAAGTAAATGAAGGCTAGAATCATCTGGAAAAATCTCTAGTGAAAGAGCTATCCATCCACTGAGAGAATAATGTTTTATTGCATTCGACTTCCACTTCATTTCTTAACTCTGCATAAACTACAGTTGTATATTTCTTTAACTGATGAAACTTTGTCCACATGATTTGCAGTAGCCAATGAGACATTAGTAAGTGTAATGCTAGCAAAAACTTGAAGAGTACTTGTACACTAAGACTTTCTCTTTTTAGATGTCTTGGGAACCCTGACACTGCCATGTGAAGAAGCTAAGTTAGCCACACAAAAAAATGATGAGCCACTTCAACTTAGACACCACCACCACCCCCACCCTCTCAGATCAACTGGTCTACCACCTGCCAGACACGTGGGTAAGACTGTCTTAGACTATCCAGGTCCAATTACAACTCAACTAGCCAAGAAACACTTCCCATTGGTCCATACAATTGTAAGAAATATTTGTTGTTTTAGGCCCCGGAGTTTTGGAGTGATTTGTTGTGCAGCGAAAGCTAATTGATGTAGGAAGCCATTGAATCATTCTAATTTATGAGGATGGCATTAGCTGATAAACATTTTCAAAAGATAACTTTGGCTGCTCTGTGGAAATATATTTTTGAGAGGCCAAAGAGTGGAAACAGAAGGCAGTTAGGAAGCTATTGCAATAAACCAATTGAGAGATTTAGTGGATCTGTTCCAGAGTGATGGTGGATGTACCTAGGGTGAGAGAAGTGAGTACACTTAAGATACAGTTTGAGGAAGAATTGGTTTTGAGGGATTTTTTGTTTGTTTGTTTCTCTGTTTGTTTGTTTGTTTCAAGAGAAAAAGTTAATAACCCTGGAATGAGAACCAGGTTGGTAACACACTTGTTGATAGGTATACAAGTTTATAGAAGACAGCAACCATTGCCTTCCAATTTTGTGTGAAGATGATTTTGAACCTAGAATTCTGTACTTGAATCTATAATTCTGTACTATCAACCAAATGTGAGGACAAAATACAAAGATTTTTCAACATGCAAATATAGAATGTTTACCTTCCAGGCATACTTTTCAAGAACTTAGTTGAGGAATTGAAAGTTCTTAAAGTAAACAAACAAACAAAAAGATGTAAGCCATAAAAAATGATGGAACTAATTAAAGAGTCTGTTCCAGACATTTTCTGCTGGTGCTCAGCCACACACTGATCTTCTGTACTTTTACTGCTGTGGCCAGGAGCCTGAAAACTACCTTTCTGAGACTCCATTGCCAGCTGGATTCTGTTTTGTTTCATGCAGTGGGAGGATTTTGAATGAAATTAGAAGGTAGGGAGGAGGTAAAACACCTTCTGATTTTGGCAGTGGCTTCAGAGGCATTAGTGCAAATGTACCAGCCACATTGGCAGGACTTCCAACAGCATCCATGGAAATATGTGTTCCCACAGCATCAAGGGGATTAGTGGCTTATGAGCTTCTTGGTGGAAAAGGGAAGCATGGGCTCACACGTTCCTGCAAGGGTGGTGGTGGCTCTTGCAGTTATTGCCCCTGGGTAATACCACTGACCACCCTTTGCTCCTCATATCATTCTAATACTTTTGTGATAAACTACCTGGATGGAATCCCTTCATGCTTTAATTATCTAGAGTGGTTTCTGTTTTCTTGACTGGGTACTGAATGATATGGAGTCCACTGAAATGAAATCACAGGCTGACAGACATTTCAATAGTCCTTGAAAGCAACTCAGCTATTTTATATGGGAATTAAACGAGCTCCAAGAATATCTTCAAGAAGAACGCAATGATTTCTAAGCATTAGAAAAGGAAGGCTATGAAATATAGTAAAGAAATCAAGCAACTCTTTTCTGAAAATGAAAATATTATTACTAACTCCAGGAAAAACAAAAATCTATATAGAAGGGTAATGGTCAAACTATGAAGCAAACTAAAATGTGGCAT